>NW_027286894.1:0-217474 GCF_022747635.1 Hetaerina americana | reverse complement strand
ACAATTTTCAGTTTTAGAGTGAATGTTTCAGGTGTATAGAAGGCATTTATTACATTTTTAGAAAATTTAATTTTTCACATTTTTCCATGAAAAGTGCCAATACCCCCCCTTTGGGTTCTAGGTGAAAATCTCACTCGACACAAATCAAACAAAAATGTTTCCATGGTGTGTATTCTTGTTCATTTTCATCAAATAAACAAAATAAAACTCAGAATAAATCCTGAAAGATAAGATATGAGCATAAAAGATGCTTCAGCGCAAGTGTTCATGTTACTAAAAGAGCCCAAATTTCTAAAAATATTGCGAAAAGCAACAATTTTCAGTTTTAGAGTGAATGTTTCAGGTGTATAGAAGGCATTTATTACATTTTTAGAAAATTTAATTTTTCACATTTTTCCATGAAAAGTGCCAATACCCCCCCCTTTGGGTTCTAGGTGAAAATCTCACTCGACACAAATCAAACAAAAATGTTTCCATGGTGTGTATTCTTGTTCATTTTCATCAAATAAACAAAATAAAACTCAGAATAAATCCTGAAAGATAAGATATGAGCATAAAAGATGCTTCAGCGCAAGTGTTCATGTTACTAAAAGAGCCCAAATTTCTAAAAATATTGCGAAAAGCAACAATTTTCAGTTTTAGAGTGAATGTTTCAGGTGTATAGAAGGCATTTATTACATTTTTAGAAAATTTCATTTTTACATTTTTCCATGAAAAGTGCCAATACCCCCCCCTTTGGGTTCTAGGTGAAAATCTCACTAGACAGAAATCAAACAAAAATGTTTCCATGGTGTGTATTGTTGTTCATTTTCATCAAATAAACAAAATTAAACCCAGAATAAATCCTGAAAAACAAGAAATGAGCATAAAAGATGCTTCAGCGCAAGTGTTAATGTTACTAAAAGAGCCCAAATTTCTAAAAATATTGCGAAAAACCACAATCTTCTTTTTTGGAGTGAATGTTTGAGGTGTATAGAAGGCATTTATTACATTTTTAGAAAATTTAATTTTTCACATTTTTCCATGAAAAGTGCCAATACCCCCCCCTTTGGGTTCTAGGTGAAAATCTCACTCGACACAAATCAAACAAAAATGTTTCCATGGTGTGTATTGTTGTTCATTTTCATCAAATAAACAAAATTAAACCCAGAATAAATCCTGAAATTCAAGAAATGAGCATAAAAGATGCTTCAGCGCAAGTGTTATTCTTACAAGAAGAGCCCAAATTTCTAAAAATATTGCGAAAAACCACAATCTTCTTTTTTGGAGTGAATGTTTGAGGTGTATAGAAGGCATTTATTTCATTTTTAGAAAATTTAATTTTCACATTTTTCCATGAAAAGTGCCAATACCCCCTTTGGGTTCTAGGTGAAAATCTCACTCGACACAAATCAAACAAAAATGTTTCCATGGTGTGTATTGTTGTTCATTTTCATCAAATAAACAAAATAAAACTCAGAATAAATCCTGAAAGATAAGATATGAGCATAAAAGATGCTTCAGCGCAAGTGTTCATGTTACTAAAAGAGCCCAAATTTCTAAAAATATTGCGAAAAGCAACAATTTTCAGTTTTAGAGTGAATGTTTCAGGTGTATAGAAGGCATTTATTACATTTTTAGAAAATTTAATTTTTCACATTTTTCCATGAAAAGTGCCAATACCCCCCCCTTTGGGTTCTAGGTGAAAATCTCACTCGACACAAATCAAACAAAAATGTTTCCATGGTGTGTATTCTTGTTCATTTTCATCAAATAAACAAAATAAAACTCAGAATAAATCCTGAAAGATAAGATATGAGCATAAAAGATGCTTCAGCGCAAGTGTTCATGTTACTAAAAGAGCCCAAATTTCTAAAATATTGCGAAAAGCAACAATTTTCAGTTTTAGAGTGAATGTTTCAGGTGTATAGAAGGCATTTATTACATTTTTAGAAAATTTAATTTTTCACATTTTTCCATGAAAAGGGCCAATACCCCCCCTTTGGGTTCTAGGTGAAAATCTCACTCGACACAAATCAAACAAAAATGTTTCCATGGTGTGTATTCTTGTTCATTTTCATCAAATAAACAAAATAAAACTCAGAATAAATCCTGAAAGATAAGATATGAGCATAAAAGATGCTTCAGCGCAAGTGTTCATGTTACTAAAAGAGCCCAAATTTCTAAAAATATTGCGAAAAGCAACAATTTTCAGTTTTAGAGTGAATGTTTCAGGTGTATAGAAGGCATTTATTACATTTTTAGAAAATTTCATTTTTCACATTTTTCCATGAAAAGTGCCAATACCCCCCCCTTTGGGTTCTAGGTGAAAATCTCACTCGACACAAATCAAACAAAAATGTTTCCATGGTGTGTTTTGTTGTTCATTTTCATCAAATAAACAAAATTAAACCCAGAATAAATCCTGAAAAACAAGAAATGAGCATAAAAGATGCTTCAGCGCAAGTGTTAATGTTACTAAAAGAGCCCAAATTTCTAAAAATATTGCGAAAAACCACAATCTTCTTTTTTGGAGTGAATGTTTGAGGTGTATAGAAGGCATTTATTACATTTTTAGAAAATTTAATTTTTCACATTTTTCCATGAAAAGTGCCAATACCCCCCCCTTTGGGTTCTAGGTGAAAATCTCACTCGACACAAATCAAACAAAAATGTTTCCATGGTGTGTATTGTTGTTCATTTTCATCAAATAAACAAAATTAAACCCAGAATAAATCCTGAAATTCAAGAACATGAGCATAAAAGATGCTTCAGCGCAAGTGTTATTCTTACAATAAGAGCCCAAATTTCTAAAATATTGCGAAAAACCACAATCTTCTTTTTTGGAGTGAATGTTTGAGGTGTATAGAAGGCATTTATTTCATTTTTAGAAAATTTAATTTTTCACATTTTTTCCATGAAAAGTGCCAATACCCCCTTTGGGTTCTAGGTGAAAATCTCACTCGACACAAATCAAACAAAAATGTTTCCATGGTGTGTATTGTTGTTCATTTTCATCAAATAAACAAAATTAAACCCAGAATAAATCCTGAAAGACAAGAAATGAGCATAAAAGATGCTTCAGCGCAAGTGTTAATGTTACTATAAGAGCCAAAATTTCTAAAAATATTGCAAAAAAGCAACAATTTTCATTTTAGAGTGAATGTTTGAGGGGTATAGAAGGCATTTATTTCATTTTTAGAAAATTTGATTTTTTACATTTTTCCGTGAAAAGTGCCAATACCCCCCCCCCTTTGGGTTCTAGGTGAAAATCTCACTCGACACAAATCAAACAAAAATGTTTCCATGGTGTGTATTGTTGTTCATTTCATCAAATAAACAAAATTAAACCCAGAATAAATCCTGAAAAACAAGAAATGAGCATAAAACATGCTTCAGCGCAAGTGTTAATGTTACTAAAAGAGCCCAAATTTCTAAAAATATTGCGAAAAACCACAATCTTCTTTTTGGAGTGAATGTTTGAGGTGTATAGAAGGCATTTATTTCATTTTTAGAAAATTTAATTTTTCACATTTTTCCATGAAAAGTGCCAATACCCGTTTGGGTTCTGGGTAAAAATCTCACTCGACACAAATCAAACAAAAATGTTTCCATGGTGTGTATTCTTGTTCATTTTCATCAAATAAACAAAATAAAACTCAGAATAAATCCTGAAAGATAAGATATGAGCATAAAAGATGCTTCAGCGCCAGTGTTCATGTTACTAAAAGAGCCCAAATTTCTAAAAATATTGCGAAAAGCAACAATTTTCAGTTTTAGAGTGAATGTTTCAGGTGTATAGAAGGCATTTATTACATTTTTAGAAATTTAATTTTTCACATTTTTCCATGAAAAGTGCCAATACCCCCCCCTTTGGGTTCTAGGTGAAAATCTCACTCGACACAAATCAAACAAAAATGTTTCCATGGTGTGTATTCTTGTTCATTTTCATCAAATAAACAAAATAAAACTCAGAATAAATCCTGAAAGATAAGATATGAGCATAAAAGATGCTTCAGCGCAAGTGTTCATGTTACTAAAAGAGCCCAAATTTCTAAAAATATTGCGAAAAGCAACAATTTTCAGTTTTAGAGTGAATGTTTCAGGTGTATAGAAGGCATTTATTACATTTTTAGAAAATTCATTTTTCACATTTTTCCATGAAAAGTGCCAATACCCCCCCCTTTGGGTTCTAGGTGAAAATCTCACTCGACACAAATCAAACAAAAATGTTTCCATGGTGTGTATTTATGTTCATTTTCATCAAATAAACAAAATAAAACTCAGAATAAATCCTGAAAGAGAAGATATGAGCATAAAAGTTGCTTCAGCGCAAGTGTTCATGTTACTCAAAGAGCCCAAATTTCTAAAAATATTGCGAAAAGCAACAATTTTCAGTTTTAGAGTGAATTTTTCAGGTGTATAGAAGGCATTTATTACATTTTTAGAAAATTTAATTTTTCACATTTTTCCATGAAAAGTGCCAATACCCCCCACTTTGGGTTCTAGGTGAAAATCTCACTCGACACAAATCAAACAAAAATGTTTCCATGGTGTGTATTCTTGTTCATTTTCATGAAATAAACAAAATTAAACCCAGAATAAATCCTGAAAGACAAGAAATGAGCATAAAAGATGCTTCAGCGAAAGTGTTAATGTTACTATAAGAGCCAAATTTCTAAAAATATTGCGAAAAGCAACAATTTTCATTTTTAGATTGAATGTTTGAGGTGTATAGAAGGCATTTATTTCATTTTTAGAAAATTTCATTTACACATTTTTCCGTGAAAAGTGCCAATACCCCCCCCCTTTGGGTTCTAGGTGAAAATCTCACTCGTCACAAATCAAACAAAAATGTTTCCATGGTGTGTATTGTTGTTCATTTTCATCAAATAAACAAAATTAAACCCAAAATAAATCCTGAAAAACAAGAAATGAGCATAAAAGATGCTTCAGCGCAAGTGTTATTCTTACTATAAGAGCCCAAATTTCTAAAAATATTGCGAAAAAACCACAATCTTCTTTTTTGGAGTGAATGTTTGAGGTGTATAGAAGGCATTTATTACATTTTTAGAAAATTTAATTTTTCACATTTTTCCATGAAAAGTGCCAATACCCCCCCCTTTGGGTTCTAGGTGAAAATCTCACTCGACACAAATCAAACAAAAATGTTTCCATGGTGTGTATTGTTGTTCATTTTCATCAAATAAACAAAATTAAACCCAGAATAAATCCTGAAAAACAAGAAATGAGCATAAAAGATGCTTCAGCGCAAGTGTTATTCTTACTATAAGAGCCCAAATTTCTAAAAATATTGCGAAAAACCACAATCTTCTTTTTTGGAGTGAATGTTTGAGGTGTATAGAAGGCATTTATTACATTTTTAGAAAATTTCATTTTTCACATTTTTCCATGAAAAGTGCCAATGTCCCCCCCTTTGGGTTCTAGGTAAAATCTCACTCGACACAAATCAAACAAAAATGTTTCCATGGTGTGTATTGTTGTTCATTTTCATCAAATAAACAAAATTAAACCCAGAATAAATCCTGAAAGACAAGAAATGAGCATAAAAGATGCTTCAGCGCAAGTGTTTTTCTTACTATAAGAGCCCAAATTTCTAAAAATATTGCGAAAAACCACAATCTTCTGTTTTAGAGTGAATGTTTGAGGTGTATAGATGGCATTTATTTCATTTTTAGAAAATTTAATTTTTCACATTTTTCCATGAAAAGTGCCAATACCCCCCCCTTTGGGTTCTAGGTGAAAATCTCACTCGACACAAATCAAACAAAAATGTTTCCATGGTGTGTATTGTTGTCATTTTCATCAAATAAACAAAATTAAACCCAGAATAAATCCTGAAAAACAAGAAATGAGCATAAAAGATGCTTCAGCGCAAGTGTTATTCTTACTATAAGAGCCCAAATTTCTAAAAATATTGCAAAAAACCACAATCTTCTTTTTTGGAGTGAATGTTTGAGGTGTATAGAAGGCATTTATTTCATTTTTAGAAAATTTAATTTTTCACATTTTTCCATGAAAAGTGCCAATACCCCCCTTTGGGTTCTAGGTGAAAATCTCACTCGACACAAATCAAACAAAAATGTTTCCATGGTGTGTATTGTTGTTCATTTTCATCAAATAAACAAAATTAAACCCAGAATAAATCCTGAAAGACAAGAAATGAGCATAAAAGATGCTTCAGCGCAAGTGTTAATTTTACTATAAGAGCCAAATTTCTAAAATATTGCGAAAAGCAACAATTTTCAGTTTTAGAGTGAATGTTTCAGGTGTATAGAAGGCATTTATTACATTTTTAGAAAATTTCATTTTTCACATTTTTCCATGAAAAGTGCCAATACCCCCCCCTTTGGGTTCTGGGTGAAAATCTCACTCGAAACAAATCAAACAAAAATGTTTCCATGGTGTGTATTGTTGTTCCATTTCATCAAATAAACAAAATTAAACCCAGAATAAATCCTGAAAGACAAGAAATGAGCATAAAAGATGCTTCAGCGCAAGTGTTATTCTTACTTTAAGAGCCCAAATTTCTAAAAATATTGCGAAAAAACCACAATTTTCTGTTTTAGAGTGAATGTTTGAGTTGTATAGAAGGCATTTATTTCATTTTTAGAAAATTTCATTTTTCACATTTTTCCATGAAAAGTGCCAATACCCCCCCTTTGGGTTCTGGGTGAAAATCTCACTCGACACAAATCAAACAAAAATGTTTCCATGGTGTGTATTGTTGTTCATTTTCATCAAATAAACAAAATTAAACCCAGAATAAATCCTGAAAGACAAGAAATGAGCATAAAAGATGCTTCAGCGCAAGTGTTATTCTTACTATAAGAGCCCAAATTTCTAAAAATATTGCGAAAAACCACAATCTTCTGTTTAGAGTGCATGTTTGAGGTGTATAGAAGGCATTTATTTCATTTTTAGAAAATTTAATTTTTCACATTTTTCCATGAAAAGTGTCAATACCCCCCCCTTTGGGTTCTAGGTGAAAATCTCACTCGACACAAATCAAACAAAAATGTTTCCATGGTGTGTATTGTTGTTCATTTTCATCAAATAAACAAAATTAAACCCAGAATAAATCCTGAAAAACAAGAAATGAGCATAAAAGATGCTTCAGCGCAAGTGTTATTCTTACTATAAGAGCCCAAATTTCTAAAAATATTGCGAAAAACCACAATCTTCTTTTTGGAGTGAATGTTTGAGGTGTATAGAAGGCATTTATTTCATTTTTAGAAAATTTAATTTTTCACATTTTTCCATGAAAAGTGCCAATACCCCCCTTTGGGTTCTAGGTGAAAATCTCACTCGACACAAATCAAACAAAAATGTTTCCATGGTGTGTATTGTTGTTCATTTTCATCAAATAAACAAAATTAAACCCAGAATAAATCCTGAAAGACAAGAAATGAGCATAAAAGATGCTTCAGCGCAAGTGTTAATGTTACTATAAGAGTGAAATTTCTAAAAATATTGCGAAAAGCAACAATTTTCAGTTTTAGAGTGAATGTTTCAGGTGTATAGAAGGCATTTATTACATTTTTAGAAAATTTCATTTTTCACATTTTTCCATGAAAAGTGCCCCTTTGGGTTCTGGGTGAAAATCTCACTCGACACAAATCAAACAAAAATGTTTCCATGGTGTGTATTGTTGTTCCATTTCATCAAATAAACAAAATTAAACCCAGAATAAATCCTGAAAGACAAGAAATGAGCATAAAAGATGCTTCAGCGCAGGTGTTATTCTTACTATAAGAGCCCAAATTTCTAAAAATATTGCGAAAAACCACAATCTTCTGTTTTAGAGTGAATGTTTGAGGTCTATAGAAGGCATTTATTTCATTTTTAGAAAATTTAATTTTTCACATTTTTCCGTGAAAAGTGCCAATACCCCCCCCTTTGGGTTCTAGGTGAAAATCTCTCTCGACACAAATCAATCAAAAATGTTTCCATGGTGTGTATTGTTGTTCATTTTCATCAAATAAACAAAATTAAACCCAGAATAAATCCTGAAAAACAAGAAATGAGCATAAAAGATGCTTCAGCGCAAGTGTTATTCTTACTATAAGAGCCCAAATTTCTAAAAACATTGCGAAAAGCAACAATTTTCAGTTTTAGAGTTAATGTTTCAGGTGTATAGAAGGCATTTATTACATTTTTAGAAAATTTAATTTTTCACATTTTTCCATGAAAAGTGCCAATACCCCCCCTTTGGGTTCTAGGTGAAAATCTCACTCGACACAAATCAAACAAAAATGTTTCCATGGTGTGTATTCTTGTTCATTTTCATTAAATAAACAAAATAAAACTCAGAATAAATCCTGAAAGATAAGATATGAGCATAAAAGATGCTTCAGCGCAAGTGTTCATGTTACTAAAAGAGCCCAAATTTCTAAAAATATTGCGAAAAGCAACAATTTTCAGTTTTAGAGTGAATCTTTCAGGTGTATAGAAGGCATTTATTACATTTTTAGAAAATTTCATTTTTTACATTTTTCCATGAAAAGTGCCAATACCCCCCCCTTTGGGTTCTAGGTGAAAATCTCACTCGACACAAATCAAACAAAAATGTTTCCATGGTGTGTATTGTTGTTCATTTTCATCAAATAAACAAAACTAAACCCGGAATAAATCCTGAAAAACAAGAAATGAGCATAAAAGATGCTTCAGCGCAAGTGTTAATGTTACTAAAAGAGCCCAAATTCTAAAAATATTGCGAAAAACCACAATCTTCTTTTTTGGAGTGAATGTTTGAGGTGTATAGAAGGCATTTATTTCATTTTTAGAAAATTTAATTTTTCACATTTTTCCATGAAAAGTGCCAATACCCCTTTGGGTTCTAGGTGAAAATCTCACTCGACACAAATCAAACAAAAATGTTTCCATGGTGTGTATTCTTGTTCATTTTCATCAAATAAACAAAATAAAACTCAGAATAAATCCCGAAAGATAAGATATGAGCATAAAAGATGCTTCAGCGCAAGTGTTCATGTTACTAAAAGAGCCCAAATTTCTAAAAATATTGCGAAAAGCAACAATTTTCAGTTTTAAAGTGAATTTTTCAGGTGTATAGAAGGCATTTATTACATTTTTAGAAAATTTAATTTTTCACATTTTTCCATGAAAAGTGCCAATACCCCCCCCTTTGGGTTCTAGGTGAAAATCTCACTCGACACAAATCAAACAAAATGTTTCCATGGTGTGCATTCTTGTTCATTTTCATCAAATAAACAAAATTAAACCCAGAAAAATCCTGAAAGACAAGAAATGAGCATAAAAGATGCTTCAGCGCAAGTGTTATTCTTACTATAAGAGCCCAAATTTCTAAAAACATGCGAAAAGCAACAATTTTCAGTTTTAGAGTGAATGTTTCAGGTGTATAGAAGGCATTTATTACATTTTAGAAAATTTAATTTTTCACATTTTTCCATGAAAAGTGCAAATACCCCCCCCTTTGGGTTCTAGGTGAAAATCTCACTGGACACAAATCAAACAAAAATGTTTCCATGGTGTGTATTCTTGTTCATTTTCATCAAATAAACAAAATAAAACTCAGAATAAATCCTGAAAGATAAGATATGAGCATAAAAGATGCTTCAGCGCAAGTGTTCATGTTACTAAAAGAGCCCAAATTTCTAAAAATATTGCGGAAAGCAACAATTTTCAGTTTTAGAGTGAATGTTTCAGGTGTATAGAAGGCATTTATTACATTTTTAGAAAATTTCATTTTCACATTTTTCCATGAAAAGTGCCAATACCCCCCCCTTTGGGTTCTAGGTGAAAATCTCACTCGACACAAATCAAACAAAAATGTTTCCATGGTGTGTATTGTTGTTCATTTTCATCAAATTAACAAAATTAAACCCAGAATAAATCCAGAAAAACAAGAAATGAGCATAAAAGATGCTTCAGCGCAAGTGTTATTCTTACTATTAGAGCCAAATTTCTAAAATATTGCGAAAAGCAACAATTTTCAGTTTTAGAGTGAATGTTTCAGGTGTATAGAAGGCATTTATTACATTTTTAGAAAATTTCATTTTTCACATTTTTCCATGAAAAGTGCCAATACCCCCCCCTTTGGGTTCTGGGTGAAAATCTCACTCGACACAAATCAAACAAAAATGTTTCCATGGTGTGTATTGTTGTTCATTTTCATCAAATAAACAAAATTAAACCCAGAATAAATCCTGAAAGACAAGAAATGAGCATAAAAGATGCTTCAGCGCAAGTGTTTTTCTTACTATAAGAGCCCAAATTTCTAAAAATATTGCGAAAAACCACAATCTTCTGTTTTAGAGTGCATGTTTGAGGTGTATAGAAGGCATTTATTTCATTTTTAGAAAATTTAATTTTTCACATTTTTCCATGAAAAGTGCCAATACCCCCCCCTTTGGGTTCTAGGTGAAAATCTCACTCGACACAAATCAAACAAAAATGTTTCCATGGTGTGTATTGTTGTTCATTTTCATCAAATAAACAAAATTAAACCCAGAATAAATCCTGAAAAACAAGAAATGAGCATAAAAGATGCTTCAGCGCAAGTGTTATTCTTACTATAAGAGCCCAAATTTCTAAAAATATTGCGAAAAACCACAATCTTCTTTTTTGGAGTGAATTGTTTGAGGTGTATAGAAGGCATTTATTTCATTTTTAGAAAATTTAATTTTTCACATTTTTCCATGAAAAGTGCCAATACCCCCCTTTGGGTTCTAGGTGAAAATCTCACTCCACACAAATCAAACAAAAATGTTTCCATGGTGTGTATTGTTGTTCATTTTCATCAAATAAACAAAATTAAACCCAGAATAAATCCTGAAAGACAAGAAATGAGCATAAAAGATGCTTCAGCGCAAGTGTTAATGTTACTATAAGAGCGAAATTTCTAAAAATATTGCGAAAAGCAACAATTTTCAGTTTTAGAGTGAATGTTTCAGGTGTATAGAAGGCATTTATTACATTTTTAGAAAATTTCATTTTTCACATTTTTCCATGAAAAGTGCCCCTTTGGGTTCTGGGTGAAAATCTCACTCGACACAAATCAAACAAAAATGTTTCCATGGTGTGTATTGTTGTTCATTTTCATCAAATAAACAAAATTAAACCCAGAATAAATCCTGAAAAACAAGAAATGAGCATAAAAGATGCTTCAGCGCAAGTGTTCATGTTACTAAAAGAGCCCAAATTTCTAAAAATATTGCGAAAAGCAACAATTTTCAGTTTTAGAGTGAATCTTTCAGGTGTAAAGAAGGCATTTATTACATTTTTAGAAAATTTCATTTTTTACATTTTTCCATGAAAAGTGCCAATACCCCCCCCTTTGGGTTCTAGGTGAAAATCTCACTCGACACAAATCAAACAAAAATGTTTCCATGGTGTGTATTGTTGTTCATTTTCATCAAATAAACAAAATTAAACCCGGAATAAATCCTGAAAAACAAGAAATGAGCATAAAAGATGCTTCAGCGCAAGTGTTAATGTTACTAAAAGAGCCCAAATTTCTAAAAATATTGCGAAAAACCACAATCTTCTTTTTTGGAGTGAATGTTTGAGGTGTATAGAAGGCATTTATTTCATTTTTAGAAAATTTAATTTTTCACATTTTTCCATGAAAAGTGCCAATACCCCTTTGGGTTCTAGGTGAAAATCTCACTCGACACAAATCAAACAAAAATGTTTCCATGGTGTGTATTCTTGTTCATTTTCATCAAATAAACAAAATAAAACTCAGAATAAATCCTGAAAGATAAGATATGAGCATAAAAGATGCTTCAGCGCAAGTGTTCATGTTACTAAAAGAGCCCAAATTTCTAAAAATATTGCGAAAAGCAACAATTTTCAGTTTTAGAGTGAATGTTTCAGGTGTATAGAAGGCATTTATTACATTTTTAGAAAATTTCATTTTTCACATTTTTCCATGAAAAGTGCCAATACCCCCCCCTTTGGGTTCTGGGTGAAAATCTCACTCGACACAAATCAAACAAAAATGTTTCCATGGTGTGTATTGTTGTTCATTTTCATCAAATAAACAAAATTAAACCCAGAATAAATCCTGAAAGACAAGAAAAGAGCATAAAAGATGCTTCAGCGCAAGTGTTATTCTTACTATAAGAGCCCAAATTTCTAAAAACATTGCGAAAAGCAACAATTTTCAGTTTTAGAGTGAATGTTTCAGGTGTATAGAAGGCATTTATTACATTTTTAGAAAATTTAATTTTTCACATTTTTCCATGAAAAGTGCAAATACCCCCCCCCTTTGGGTTCTAGGTGAAAATCTCACTGGACACAAATCAAACAAAAATGTTTCCATGGTGTGTATTCTTGTTCATTTTCATCAAATAAACAAAATAAAACTCAGAATAAATCCTGAAAGATAAGATATGAGCATAAAAGATGCTTCAGCGCAAGTGTTCATGTTACTAAAAGAGCCCAAATTTCTAAAAATATTGCGGAAAGCAACAATTTTCAGTTTTAGAGTGAATGTTTCAGGTGTATAGAAGGCATTTATTACATTTTTAGAAAATTTCATTTTTCACATTTTTCCATGAAAAGTGCCAATACCCCCCCCTTTGGGTTCTAGGTGAAAATCTCACTCGACACAAATCAAACAAAAATGTTTCCATGGTGTGTATTGTTGTTCATTTTCATCAAATAAACAAAATTAAACCCAGAATAAATCCAGAAAAACAAGAAATGAGCATAAAAGATGCTTCAGCGCAAGTGTTATTCTTACTATAAGAGCCCAAATTTCTAAAAATATTGCGAAAAACCACAATCTTCTTTTTTGGAGTGAATGTTTGAGGTGTATAGAAGGCATTTATTTCATTTTTAGAAAATTTAATTTTTCACATTTTTCCATGAAAAGTGCCAATACCCCCCCTTTGGGTTCTAGGTGAAAATCTCTGTCGACACAAATAACACAAAAATGTTTCCATGGTGTGTATTGTTGTTCATTTTCATCAAATAAACAAAATTAAACCCAGAATAAATCCTGAAAGACAAGAAATGAGCATAAAAGATGCTTCAGCGCAAGTGTTAATGTTACTATAAGAGCCAAATTTCTAAAAATATTGCGAAAAGCAACAATTTTCATTTTTAGAGTAAATGTTTGAGGTGTATAGAAGGCATTTATTTCATTTTTAGAAAATTTAATTTTTCACATTTTTCCGTGAAAAGTGCCAATACCCCCCCCTTTGGGTTCTAGGTGAAAATTTCACTCGACACAAATCAAACAAAAATGTTTCCATGGTGTGTATTGTTGTTCATTTTCATCAAATAAACAAAATTAAACCCAGAATTAATCCTGAAAAACAAGAAATGAGCGTAAAAGATGCTTCAGCGCAAGTGTTCATGTTACTAAAAGAGCCCAAATTTCTAAAAATATTGCGAAAAGCAACAATTTTCAGTTTTAGAGTGAATGTTTCAGGTGTATAGAAGGCATTTATTACATTTTTAGAAAATTTAATTTTTCACATTTTTCCATGAAAAGTGCCAATACCCCCCCCCTTTGGGTTCTAGGTGAAAATCTCACTCGACACAAATCAAACAAAAATGTTTCCATGGTGTGTATTGTTCATTTTCATCAAATAAACAAAATTAAACCCAGAATAAATCCTGAAAAACAAGAAATGAGCATAAAAGATGCTTCAGCGCAAGTGTTATTCTTACTATATGAGCCAAAATATCTAAAAATATTGCGAAAAACCACAATCTTCTTTTTTGGAGTGAATGTTTGAGGTGTATAGAAGGCATTTATTTCATTTTTAGAAAATTTAATTTTTCACATTTTTCCATGAAAAGTGCCAATACCCCCATTTTGGGTTCTAGGTGAAAATCTCACTCGACACAAATCAAACAAAAATGTTTCCATGGTGTGTATTGTTGTTCATTTTCATCAAATAAACAAAATTAAACCCAGAATAAATCCTGAAAAACAAGAAATGAGCATAAAAGAAGCTTCAGCGCAAGTGTTATTCTTAGTATAAGAGCCCAAATTTCTAAAAATATTGCGAAAAACCACAATCTTCTTTTTTGGAGTGAATGTTTGAGGTGTATAGAAGGCATTTATTTCATTTTTTGAAAATTTAATTTTTCACATTTTTCCATGAAAAGTGCCAATACCCCCCTTTGGGTTCTAGGTGAAAATCTCACTCGACACAAATCAAACAAAATGTTTCCATGGTGTGTATTGTTGTTCATTTTCATCAAATAAACAAAATTAAACCCAGAATAAATCCTGAAAAACAAGAAATGAGCATAAAAGATGCTTCAGCGCAAGTGTTATTCTTACTATAAGAGCCCAAATTTCTAAAAATATTGCGAAAAACCACAATCTTCTTTTTTGGAGTGAATGTTTGAGGTGTATAGAAGGCATTTATTTCATTTTTAGAAAATTTAATTTTTCACATTTTTCCATGAAAACTGCCAATACCCCCCCCTTTGGGTTCTAGGTGAAAATCTCACTCGACACAAATCAAACAAAAATGTTTCCATGGTGTGTATTCTTGTTCATTTTCATCAAATAAACAAAATAAAACTCAGAATAAATCCTGAAAGATAAGATATGAGCATAAAAGATGCTTCAGCGCAAGTGTTCATGTTACTAAAAGAGCCCAAATTTCTGTAAATATTGCGAAAAGCAACAATTTTCAGTTTTAGAGTGAATGTTTCAGGTGTATAGAAGGCATTTATTACATTTTTAGAAAATTTAATTTTTCACATTTTTCCATGAAAAGTGCCAATACCCCCCCCTTTGGGTTCTAGGTGAAAATCTCAGTCGACACAAATCAAACAAAAATGTTTCCATGGTGTGTATTCTTGTTCATTTTCATCAAATAAACAAAATAAAACTCAGAATAAATCCTGAAAGATAAGATATGAGCATAAAAGATGCTTCAGCGCAAGTGTTCATGTTACTAAAAGAGCCCAAATTTCTAAAAATATTGCGAAAAGCAACAATTTTCAGTTTTAGAGTGAATGTTTCAGGTGTATAGAAGGCATTAATTACATTTTTAGAAAATTTAATTTTTCACCTTTTTCCATGAAAAGTGCCAATACCCCCCCTTTGGGTTCTAGGTGAAAATCTCACTCGACACAAATCAAACAAAAATGTTTCCATGGTGTGTATTCTTGTTCATTTTCATCAAATAAACAAAATAAAACTCAGAATAAATCCTGAAAGATAAGATATGAGCATAAAAGATGCTTCAGCGCAAGTGTTCATGTTACTAAAAGAGCCCAAATTTCTAAAAATATTGCGAAAAGCAACAATTTTCAGTTTTAGAGTGAATGTTTCAGGTGTATAGAAGGCATTAATTACATTTTTAGAAAACTTAATTTTTCACCTTTTTCCATGAAAAGTGCCAATACCCCCCCCTTTGGGTTCTAGGTGAAAATCTCACTCGACACAAATCAAACAAAAATGTTTCCATGGTGTGTATTCTTGTTCATTTTCATCAAATAAACAAAATAAAACTCAGAATAAATCCTGAAAGATAAGATATGAGCATAAAAGATGCTTCAGCGCAAGTGTTCATGTTACTAAAAGAGCCCAAATTTCTAAAAATATTGCGAAAAGCAACAATTTTCAGTTTTAGAGTGAATGTTTCAGGTGTATAGAAGGCATTTATTTCATTTTTAGAAAATTTAATTTTTCACATTTTTCCATGAAAAGTGCCAATACCCCCCCCTTTGGGTTCTAGGTGAAAATCTCACTCGACACAAATCAAACAAAAATGTTTCCATGGTGTGTATTCTTGTTCATTTTCATCAAATAAACAAAATAAAACTCAGAATAAATCCTGAAAGATAAGATATGAGCATAAAAGATGCTTCAGCGCAAGTGTTCATGTTACTAAAAGAGCCCAAATTTCTAAAAATATTGCGAAAAGCAACAATTTTCAGTTTTAGAGTGAATGTTTCAGGTGTATAGAAGGCATTTATTACATTTTTAGAAAATTTAATTTTTCACATTTTTCCATGAAAAGGGCCAATACCCCCCCCTTTGGGTTCTAGGTGAAAATCTCACTCGACACAAATCAAAGAAAAATGTTTCCATGGTGTGTATTCTTGTTCATTTTCATCAAATAAACAAAATAAAACTCAGAATAAATCCTGAAAGATAAGATATGAGCATAAAAGATGCTTCAGCGCAAGTGTTCATGTTACTAAAAGAGCCCAAATTTCTAAAAATATTGCGAAAAACCACAATCTTCTTTTTTGGAGTGAATGTTTCAGGTGTATAGAAGGCATTTATTACATTTTTAGAAAATTTCATTTTTCACATTTTTCCATGAAAAGTGCCAATACCCCCCCCTTTGGGTTCTAGGTGAAAATCTCACTCGACACAAATCAAACAAAAATGTTTCCATGGTGTGTATTGTTGTTCATTTTCATCAAATAAACAAAATTAAACCCAGAATAAATCCAGAAAAACAAGAAATGAGCATAAAAGATGCTTCAGCGCAAGTGTTATTCTTACTATAAGAGCCCAAATTTCTAAAAATATTGCGAAAAACCACAATCTTCTTTTTTGGAGTGAATGTTTGAGGTGTATAGAAGGCATTTATTTCATTTTTAGAAAATTTAATTTTTCACATTTTTCCATGAAAAGTGCCAATACCCCCCCCTTTGGGTTCTAGGTGAAAATCTCTGTCGACACAAATAACACAAAAATGTTTCCATGGTGTGTATTGTTGTTCATTTTCATCAAATAAACAAAATTAAACCCAGAATAAATCCTGAAAGACAAGAAATGAGCATAAAAGATGCTTCAGCGCAAGTGTTAATGTTACTAAAAGAGCCCAAATTTCTAAAAATATTGCGAAAAACCACAATCTTCTTTTTTGGAGTGAATGTTTGAGGTGTATAGAAGGCATTTATTTCATTTTTAGAAAATTTAATTTTTCACATTTTTCCATGAAAAGTGCCAATACCCGTTTGGGTTCTAGGTGAAAATCTCACTCCACACAAATCAAACAAAAATGTTTCCATGGTGTGTATTCTTGTTCATTTTCATCAAATAAACAAAATAAAACTCAGAATAAATCCTGAAAGATAAGATATGAGCATAAAAGATGCTTCAGCGCAAGTGTTCATGTTACTAAAAGAGCCCAAATTTCTAAAAATATTGCGAAAAGCAACAATTTTCAGTTTTAGAGTGAATGTTTCAGGTGTATAGAAGGCATTTATAACATTTTTAGAAAATTTAATTTTTCACATTTTTCCATGAAAAGTGCCAATACCCCCCCCTTTGGGTTCTAGGTGAAAATCTCACTCGACACAAATCAAACAAAAATGTTTCACTGGTGTGTATTCTTGTTCATTTTCATCAAATAAACAAAATAAAACTCAGAATAAATCCTGAAAGATAAGATATGAGCATAAAAGATGCTTCAGCGCAAGTGTTCATGTTACTAAAAGAGCCCAAATTTCTAAAAATATTGCGAAAAGCAACAATTTTCAGTTTTAGAGTGAATGTTTCAGGTGTATAGAAGGCATTTATTACATTTTTAGAAAATTTCATTTTTCACATTTTTCCATGAAAAGTGCCAATACCCCCCCCTTTGGGTTCTAGGTGAAAATCTCACTCGACACAAATCAAACAAAAATGTTTCCATGGTGTGTATTGTTGTTCATTTTCATCAAATAAACAAAATTAAACCCAGAATAAATCCTGAAAAACAAGAAATGAGCATAAAAGATGCTTCAGCGCAAGTGTTATTCTTACTATAAGAGCCCAAATTTCTAAAAATATTGCGAAAAACCACAATCTTCTTTTTTGGAGTGAATGTTTGAGGTGTATAGAAGGCATTTATTACATTTTTAGAAAATTTCATTTTTCACATTTTTCCATGAAAAGTGCCAATGCCCCCCCCTTTGGGTTCTGGGTAAAAATCTCACTCGACACAAATCAAACAAAAATGTTTCCATGGTGTGTATTGTTGTTCATTTTCATCAAATAAACAAAATTAAACCCAGAATAAATCCTGAAAGACAAGAAATGAGCATAAAAGATGCTTCAGCGCAAGTGTTTTTCTTACTATAAGAGCCCAAATTTCTAAAAATATTGCGAAAAACCACAATCTTCTTTTTTGGAGTAAATGTTTGAGGTGTATAGAAGGCATTTATTTCATTTTTAGAAAATATAATTTTTCACATTTTCCCATGAAAAGTGCCAATACCCCCCCCCTTTGGGTTCTAGGTAACATCTCACTCGAAACAAATCAAACAAAAATGTTTCCATGGTGTGTATTGTTGTTCATTTTCATCAAATAAACAAAATTAAACCCAGAATAAATCCTGAAAAACAAGAAATGAGCATAAAAGATGCTTCAGCGCAAGTGTTAATGTTACTATAAGAGCCAAATTTCTAAAAATATTGCGAAAAGCAACAATTTTCAGTTTTAGAGTGAATGTTTCAGGTGTATAGAAGGCATTTATTACATTTTTAGAAAATTTCATTTTTCACATTTTTCCATGAAAAGTGCCAATACCCCCCCCTTTGGGTTCTGGGTGAAAATCTCACTCGACACAAATCAAACAAAAATGTTTCCATGGGGTGTATTGTTGTTCATTTTCATCAAATAAACAAAATTAAACCCAGAATAAATCCTGAAAGACAAGAAATGAGCATAAAAGATGCTTCAGCGCAAGTGTTATTCCTACTATAAGAGCCCAAATTTCTAAAAATATTGCGAAAAACCACAATCTTCTGTTTTAGAGTGAATGTTTGAGGTGTATAAAAGGCATTTATTTCATTTTTAGAAAATTTAAATTTTCACATTTTTCCATGAAAAGTGCCAATACCCCCCCCTTTGGGTTCTAGGTGAAAATCTCACTCGACACAAATCAAACAAAAATGTTTCCATGGTGTGTATTGTTGTTCATTTTCATCAAATAAACAAAATTAAACCCAGAATAAATCCTGAAAAACAAGAAATGAGCATAAAAGATGCTTCAGCGCAAGTGTTATTCTTACTATAAGAGCCCAAATTTCTAAAAATATTGCGAAAAACCACAATCTTCTTTTTTGGAGTGAATGTTTGAGGTGTATAGAAGGCATTTATTTCATTTTTAGAAAATTTAATTTTTCACATTTTTCCATGAAAAGTGCCAATACCCCCCTTTGGGTTCTAGGTGAAAATCTCTCTCGACACAAATCAAACAAAAATGTTTCCATGGTGTGTATTGTTGTTCATTTTCATCAAATAAACAAAATTAAACCCAGAATAAATCCTGAAAGACAAGAAATGAGCATAAAAGATGCTTCAGCGCAAGTGTTAATGTTACTATAAGAGCCAAATTTCTAAAAATTTTGCGAAAAGCAACAATTTTCAGTTTTAGAGTGAATGTTTCAGGTGTATAAAAGGCATTTATTACATTTTTAGAAAATTTCATTTTTCACATTTTTCCATGAAAAGTGCCAATACCCCCCCTTTTGGGTTCTGGGTGAAAATCTCACTCGACACAAATCAAACAAAAATGTTTCCATGGTGTGTATTGTTGTTCCATTTCATCAAATAAACAAAATTAAACCCAGAATAAATCCTGAAAGACAAGAAATGAGCATAAAAGATGCTTCAGCGCAAGTGTTATTCTTACTATAAGAGCCCAAATTTCTAAAAATATTGCGAAAAACCACAATCTTCTTTTTTGGAGTGAATGTTTGAGGTGTATAGAAGGCATTTATTACATTTTTAGAAAATTTAATTTTTCACATTTTTCCATGAAAAGTGCCAATACCCCCCCCTTTGGGTTCTAGGTGAAAATCTTACTCGACACAAATCAAACAAAAATGTTTCCATGGTGTGTATTGTTGTTCATTTTCAACAAATAAACAAAATAAACCCAGAATAATTCCTGAAAAACAAGAAATGAGCATAAAAGATGCTTCAGCGCAAGTGTTTTTCTTACTATAAGAGCCCAAATTTCTAAAAATATTGCGAAAAACCACAATCTTCTTTTTTGGAGTGAATGTTTGAGGTGTATAGAAGGCATTTATTACATTTTTAGAAAATTTCATTTTTTACATTTTTCCATGAAAAGTGCCAATGCCCCCCCCTTTGGGTTCTGGGTAAAAATCTAACTCGACACAAATCAAACAAAAATGTTTCCATGGTGTGTATTGTTGTTCCATTTCATCAAATAAACAAAATTAAACCCAGAATAAATCCTGAAAGACAAGAAATGAGCATAAAAGATGCTTCAGCGCAAGTGTTTTTCTTACTATAAGAGCCCAAATTTCTAAAAATATTGCGAAAAACCACAATCTTCTGTTTTAGAGTGAATGTTTGAGGTGTATAGAAGGCATTTATTTCATTTTTAGAAAATTTAATTTTTCACATTTTTCCATGAAAAGTGCCAATACCCCCCCCTTTGGGTTCTAGGTGAAAATCTCACTCGACACAAATCAAACAAAAATGTTTCCATGGTGTGTATTGTTGTTCATTTTCATCAAATAAACAAAATTAAACCCAGAATAAATCCTGAAAGACAAGAAATGAGCATAAAAGATGCTTCAGCGCAAGTGTTTTTCTTACTATAAGAGCCCAAATTTCTAAAAATATTGCGAAAAACCACAATCTTCTGTTTTAGAGTGAATGTTTGAGGTGAATAGAAGGCATTTATTTCATTTTTAGAAAATTTAATTTTTCACATTTTTCCATGAAAAGTGCCAATACCCCCCCCTTTGGGTTCTAGGTGAAAATCTCACTCGACACAAATCAAACAAAAATGTTTCCATGGTGTGTATTGTTGTTCATTTTCATCAAATAAACAAAATTAAACCCAGAATAAATCCTGAAAGACAAGAAATGAGCATAAAAGATGCTTCAGCGCAAGTGTTTTTCTTACTATAAGAGCCCAAATTTCTAAAAATATTGCGAAAAACCACAATCTTCTGTTTTAGAGTGAATGTTTGAGGTGTATAGAAGGCATTTATTTCATTTTTAGAAAATTAAATTTTTCACATTTTTCCATGAAAAGTGCCAATACCCCCCCCTTTGGGTTCTAGGTGAAAATCTCACTCGACACAAATCAGACAAAAATGTTTCCATGGTGTGTATTGTTGTTCATTTTCATCAAATAAACAAAATTAAACCCAGAATAAATCCTGAAAAACAAAAAAAGAGCATAATAGATGCTTCAGCGCAAGTGTTATTCTTACTATAGGAGCCCAAATTTCTAAAAATATTGCGAAAAACCACAATCTCCTTTTTTGGAGTGAATGTTTGAGGTGTATAGAAGGCATTTATTTCATTTTTAGAAAATTTAATTTTTCACATTTTTCCATGAAAAGTGCCAATACCCCCCTTTGGGTTCTAGGTGAAAATCTCACTCGACACAAATCAAACAAAAATGTTTCCATGGTGTGTATTGTTGTTAATTTTCGTCAAATAAACAAAATTAAACCCAGAATAAATCCTGAAAGACAAGAAATGAGCATAAAAGATGCTTCAGCGCAAGTGTTAATGTTACTATAAGAGCCAAATTTTTAAAAATATTGCGAAAAGCAACAATTTTCAGTTTTAGAGTGAATGTTTCAGGTGTATAGAAGGCATTTATTACATTTTTAGAAAATTTCATTTTTCACATTTTTCCATGAAAAGTGCCAATACCCCCCCCTTTGGGTTCTAGGTGAAAATCTCACTCGACACAAATCAAACAAAAATGTTTCCATGGTGTGTATTGTTGTTCATTTTCATCAAATAAACAAAATTAAACCCAGAATAAATCCTGAAAAACAAGAAATGAGCATAAAAGATGCTTCAGCGCAAGTGTTATTCTTACTAAAAGAGCCCAAATTTCTAAAAATATTGCGAAAAACCACAATCTTCTTTTTTGGAGTGAATGTTTGAGGTGTATAGAAGGCATTTATTTCATTTTTAGAAAATTTAATTTTTCACATTTTTCCATGAAAAGTGCCAATACCCCCCTTTGGGTTCTAGGTGAAAATCTCACTCGACACAAATCAAACAAAAATATTTCCATGGTGTGTATTGTTGTTCATTTTAATCAAATAAACAAAATAAAACTCAGAATAAATCCTGAAAGATAAGATATGAGCATAAAAGATGCTTCAGCGCAAGTGTTCATGTTACTATAAGAGCCAAATTTTTAAAAATATTGCGAAAAGCAACAATTTTCAGTTTTAGAGTGAATGTTTCAGGTGTATAGAAGGCATTTATTACATTTTTAGAAAATTTCATTTTTCACATTTTTCCATGAAAAGTGCCAATACCCCCCCCCTTTGGGTTCTGGGTGAAAATCTCACTCGACACAAATCAAACAAAAATGTTTCCATGGTGTGTATTGTTGTTCATTTTCATCAAATAAACAAAATTAAACCCAGAATAAATCCTGAAAGACAAGAAATGAGCATAAAAGATGCTTCAGCGCAAGTGTTATTCTTACTATAAGAGCCCAAATTTCTAAAAATATTGCGAAAAACCACAATCTTCTGTTTTAGAGTGAATGTTTGAGGTGTATAGAAGGCATTTATTTCATTTTTAGAAAATTTCATTTTTCACATTTTTCCATGAAAAGTGCCAATACCCCCCCCTTTGGGTTCTGGGTGAAAATCTCACTCGACACAAATCAAACAAAAATGTTTCCATGGTGTGTATTGTTGTTCAATTTCATCAAATAAACAAAATTAAACCCAGAATAAATCCTGAAAGATAAGATATGAGCATAAAAGATGCTTCAGCGCAAGTGTTCATGTTACTAAAAGAGCCCAAATTTCTAAAAATATTGCGAAAAGCAACAATTTTCAGTTTTAAAGTGAATGTTTCAGGTGTATAGAAGGCATTTATTACATTTTTAGAAAATTTAATTTTTCACATTTTTCCATGAAAAGTGCCAATACCCCCCCCTTTGGGTTCTAGGTGAAAATCTCACTCGACACAAATCAAACAAAAATGTTTCCATGGTGTGTATTGTTGTTCATTTTCATCAAATAAACAAAATAAAACTCAGAATAAATCCTGAAAGATAAGATATGAGCATAAAAGATGCTTCAGCGCAAGTGTTCATGTTACTAAAAGAGCCCAAATTTCTAAAAATATTGCGAAAAGCAACAATTTTCAGTTTTAGAGTAAATGTTTCAGGTGTATAGAAGGCATTTATTACATTTTTAGAAAATTTCATTTTTCACATTTTTCCATGAAAAGTGCCAATACCCCCCCCTTTGGGTTCTGGGTGAAAATCTCACTCGACACAAATCAAACAAAAATGTTTCCATGGTGTGTATTGTTGTTCATTTTCATCAAATAAACAAAATTAAACCCAGAATAAATCCTGAAAGACAAGAAATGAGCATAAAAGATGCTTCAGCGCAAGTGTTATTCTTACTATAAGAGCCCAAATTTCTAAATACATTGCGAAAAGCAACAATTTTCAGTTTTAGAGTGAATGTTTCAGGTGTATAGAAGGCATTTATTACATTTTTAGAAAATTTAATTTTTCACATTTTTCCATGAAAAGTGCCAATACCCCCCCCTTTGGGTTCTAGGTGAAAATCTCACTCGACACAAATCAAACAAAAATGTTTCCATGGTGTTTATTCTTGTTCATTTTCATCAAATAAACAAAATAAAACTCAGAATAAATCCTGAAAGATAAGATATGAGAATAAAAGATGCTTCAGCGCAAGTGTTCATGTTACTAAAAGAGCCCAAATTTCTAAAAATATTGCGAAAAGCAACAATTTTCAGTTTTAGAGTGAATGTTTGAGGTGTATAGAAGGCATTTATTACATTTTTAGAAAATTTCATTTTTCACATTTTTCCATGAAAAGTGCCAATACCCCCCCCTTTGGGTTCTGGGTGAAAATCTCACTCGACACAAATCAAACAAAAATGTTTCCATGGTGTGTATTGTTGTTCCATTTCATCAAATAAACAAAATTAAACCCAGAAAAAATCCTGAAAGACAAGAAATGAGCATAAAAGATGCTTCAGCGCAAGTGTTATTCTTACTATAAGAGCCCAAATTTCTAAAAATATTGCGAAAAACCAAAATCTTCTGTTTTAGAGTGAATGTTTGAGGTGTATAGAAGGCATTTATTTCATTTTTAGAAAATTTAATTTTTCACATTTTTCCGTGAAAAGTGCCAATACCCCTCCCTTTGGGTTCTAGGTGAAAATCTCTCTCGACACAAATCAAACAAAAATGTTTCCATGGTGTGTATTGCTGTTCATTTTCATCAAATAAACAAAATTAAACCCAGAATAAATCCTGAAAAACAAGTAATGAGCATAAAAGATGCTTCAGCGCAAGTGTTATTCTTACTATTAAAGCCCAAATTTCTAAAAACATTGCGAAAAGCAACAATTTTCAGTTTTAGAGTGAATGTTTCAGGTGTATAGAAGGCATTTATTACATTTTTAGAAAATTTAATTTTTCACATTTTTCCATGAAAAGTGCCAATACCCCCTCCTTTGGGTTCTAGGTGAAAATCTCACTCGACACAAATCAAACAAAAATGTTTCCATGGTGTGTATTCTTGTTCATTTTCATCAAATAAACAAAATAAAACTCAGAATAAATCCTGAAAGATAAGATATGAGCATAAAAGATGCTTCAGCGCAAGTGTTCATGTTACTAAAAGAGCCCAAATTTCTAAAAATATTGCGAAAAGCAACAATTTTCAGTTTTAGAGTGAATGTTTCAGGTGTATAGAAGGCATTTATTACATTTTTAGAAAATTTCATTTTTCACATTTTTCCATGAAAAGTGCCAATACCCCCCCTTTGGGTTCTAGGTGAAAATCTCACTCGACACAAATCAAACAAAAATGTTTCCATGGTGTGTATTGTTGTTCATTTTCATCAAATAAACAAAATTAAACCCAGAATAAATCCTGAAAAACAAGAAATGAGCATAAAAGATGCTTCAGCGCAAGTGTTAATGTTACTAAAAGAGCCCAAATTTCTAAAAATATTGCGAAAAACCACAATCTTCTTTTTTGGAGTGAATGTTTGAGGTGTATAGAAGGCATTTATTTCATTTTTAGAAAATTTAATTTTTCACATTTTTCCATGAAAAGTGCCAATACCCCTTTGGGTTCTAGGTGAAAATCTCACTCGACACAAATCAAACAAAAACGTTTCCATGGTGTGTATTCTTGTTCATTTTCATCAAATAAACAAAATAAAACTCAGAATAAATCCTGAAAGATAAGATATGAGCATAAAAGATGCTTCAGCGCAAGTGTTCATGTTACTAAAAGAGCCCAAATTTCTAAAAATATTGCGAAAAGCAACAATTTTCAGTTTTAAAGTGAATGTTTCAGGTGTATAGAAGGCATTTATTACATTTTTAGAAAATTTAATTTTTCACATTTTTCCATGAAAAGTGCCAATACCCCCCCCTTTGGGTTCTAGGTGAAAATCTCACTCGACACAAATCAAACAAAAATGTTTCCATGGTGTGTATTGTTGTTCATTTTCATCAAATAAACAAAATAAAACTCAGAATAAATCCTGAAAGATAAGATATGAGCATAAAAGATGCTTCAGCGCAAGTGTTCATGTTACTAAAAGAGCCCAAATTTCTAAAAATATTGCGAAAAGCAACAATTTTCAGTTTTAGAGTAAATGTTTCAGGTGTATAGAAGGCATTTATTACATTTTTAGAAAATTTCATTTTTCACATTTTTCCATGAAAAGTGCCAATACCCCCCCCTTTGGGTTCTGGGTGAAAATCTCACTCGACACAAATCAAACAAAAATGTTTCCATGGTGTGTATTGTTGTTCATTTTCATCAAATAAACAAAATTAAACCCAGAATAAATCCTGAAAGACAAGAAATGAGCATAAAAGATGCTTCAGCGCAAGTGTTATTCTTACTATAAGAGCCCAAATTTCTAAAAACATTGCGAAAAGCAACAATTTTCAGTTTTAGAGTGAATGTTTCAGGTGTATAGAAGGCATTTATTACATTTTTAGAAAATTTAATTTTTCACATTTTTCCATGAAAAGTGCCAATACCCCCCCCTTTGGGTTCTAGGTGAAAATCTCACTCGACACAAATCAAACAAAAATGTTTCCATGGTGTGTATTCTTGTTCATTTTCATCAAATAAACAAAATAAAACTCAGAATAAATCCTGAAAGATAAGATATGAGCATAAAAGATGCTTCAGCGCAAGTGTTCATGTTACTAAAAGAGCCCAAATTTCTAAAAATATTGCGAACAGCAACAATTTTCAGTTTTAGAGTGAATGTTTCAGGTGTATAGAAGGCATTTATTACATTTTTAGAAAATTTCATTTTTCACATTTTTCCATGAAAAGTGCCAATACCCCCCCCTTTGGGTTCTAGGTGAAAATCTCACTCGAAACAAATCAAACAAAAATGTTTCCATGGTGTGTATTGTTGTTCATTTTCATCAAATAAACAAAATTAAACCCAGAATAAATCCTGAAAGACAAGAAATGAGCATAAAAGATGCTTCAGCGCAAGTGTTTTTCTTACTATAAGAGCCCAAATTTCTAAAAATATTGCGAAAAACCACAATCTTCTGTTTTAGAGTGAATGTTTGAGGTGTATAGATGGCATTTATTTCATTTTTAGAAAATTAAATTTTTCACATTTTTCCATGAAAAGTGCCAATACCCCCCCCTTTGGGTTCTGGGTGAAAATCTCACTCGACACAAATCAAACAAAAATGTTTCCATGGTGTGTATTGTTGTTCATTTTCATCAAATAAACAAAATTAAACCCAGAATAAATCCTGAAAAACAAGAAATGAGCATAAAAGATGCTTCAGCGCAAGTGTTATTCTTACTATAAGAGCCCAAATTTCTAAAAATATTGCGAAAAACCACAATCTTCTTTTTTGGAGTGAATGTTTGAGGTGTATAGAAGGCATTTATTTCATTTTTAGAAAATTTAATTTTTCACATTTTTCCATGAAAAGTGCCAATACCCCCCTTTGGGTTCTAGGTGAAAATCTCACTCGACACAAATCAAACAAAAATGTTTCCATGGTGTGTATTGTTGTTCATTTTAATCAAATAAAAAAAATAAAACTCAGAATAAATCCTGAAAGATAAGATATGAGCATAAAAGATGCTTCAGCGCAAGTGTTTATGTTACTATAAGAGCCAAATTTTTAAAAATATTGCGAAAAGCTAAATTTTTCAGTTTTAGAGTGAATGTTTCAGGTGTATAGAAGGCATTTATTACATTTTTAGAAAATTTCATTTTTCACATTTTTCCATGAAAAGTGCCAATACCCCCCCCCTTTGGGTTCTGGGTGAAAATCTCACTCGACACAAATCAAACAAAAATGTTTCCATGGTGTGTATTGTTGTTCATTTTCATCAAATAAACAAAATTAAACCCAGAATAAATCCTGAAAGACAAGAAATGAGCATAAAAGATGCTTCAGCGCAAGTGTTATTCTTACTATAAGAGCCCAAATTTCTAAAAATATTGCGAAAAACCACAATCTTCTGTTTTAGAGTGAATGTTTGAGGTGTATAGAAGGCATTTATTTCATTTTTAGAAAATTTCATTTTTCACATTTTTCAATGAAAAGTGCCAATACCCCCCCCTTTGGGTTCTGGGTGAAAATCTCACTCGACACAAATCAAACAAAAATGTTTCCATGGTGTGTATTGTTGTTCATTTTCATCAAATAAACAAAATAAAACTCAGAATAAATCCTGAAAGATAAGATATGAGCATAAAAGATGCTTCAGCGCAAGTGTTCATGTTACTAAAAGAGCCCAAATTTCTAAAAATATTGCGAAAAGCAACAATTTTCAGTTTTAGAGTAAATGTTTCAGGTGTATAGAAGGCATTTATTACATTTTTAGAAAATTTCATTTTTCACATTTTTCCATGAAAAGTGCCAATACCCCCTCCTTTGGGTTCTGGGTGAAAATCTCACTCGACACAAATCAAACAAAAATGTTTCCATGGTGTGTATTGTTGTTCATTTTCATCAAATAAACAAAATTAAACCCAGAATAAATCCTGAAAGACAAGAAATGAGCATAAAAGATGCTTCAGCGCAAGTGTTATTCTTACTATAAGAGCCCAAATTTCTAAATACATTGCGAAAAGCAACAATTTTCAGTTTTAGAGTGAATGTTTCAGGTGTATAGAAGGCATTTATTACATTTTTAGAAAATTTAATTTTTCACATTTTTCCATGAAAAGTGCCAATACCCCCCCCTTTGGGTTCTAGGTGAAAATCTCACTCGACACAAATCAAACAAAAATGTTTCCATGGTGTGTATTCTTGTTCATTTTCATCAAATAAACAAAATAAAACTCAGAATAAATCCTGAAAGATAAGATATGAGCATAAAAGATGCTTCAGCGCAAGTGTTCATGTTACTAAAAGAGCCCAAATTTCTAAAAATATTGCGAACAGCAACAATTTTCAGTTTTAGAGTGAATGTTTCAGGTGTATAGAAGGCATTTATTACATTTTTAGAAAATTTCATTTTTCACATTTTTCCATGAAAAGTGCCAATACCCCCCCCTTTGGGTTCTGGGTGTAAATCTCACTCGACACAAATCAAACAAAAATGTTTCCATGGTGTGTATTGTTGTTCCATTTCATCAAATAAACAAAATTAAACCCAGAAAAAATCCTGAAAGACAAGAAATGAGCATAAAAGATGCTTCAGCGCAAGTGTTATTCTTACTTTAAGAGCCCAAATTTCTAAAAACATTGCGAAAAGCAACAATTTTCAGTTTTAGAGTGAATGTTTCAGGTGTATAGAAGGCATTTATTACATTTTTAGAAAATTTAATTTTTCACATTTTTCCATGAAAAGTGCCAATACCCCCTCCTTTGGGTTCTAGGTGAAAATCTCACTCGACACAAATCAAACAAAAATGTTTCCATGGTGTGTATTCTTGTTCATTTTCATCAAATAAACAAAATAAAACTCAGAATAAATCCTGAAAGATAAGATATGAGCATAAAAGATGCTTCAGCGCAAGTGTTAATGTTACTAAAAGAGCCCAAATTTCTAAAAATATTGCGAAAAACCACAATCTTCTTTTTTGGAGTGAATGTTTGAGGTGTATAGAAGGCATTTATTTCATTTTTAGAAAATTTAATTTTTCACATTTTTCCATGAAAAGTGCCAATACCCCTTTGGGTTCTAGGTGAAAATCTCACTCGACACAAATCAAACAAAAACGTTTCCATGGTGTGTATTCTTGTTCATTTTCATCAAATAAACAAAATAAAACTCAGAATAAATCCTGAAAGATAAGATATGAGCATAAAAGATGCTTCAGCGCAAGTGTTCATGTTACTAAAAGAGCCCAAATTTCTAAAAATATTGCGAAAAGCAACAATTTTCAGTTTTAAAGTGAATGTTTCAGGTGTATAGAAGGCATTTATTACATTTTTAGAAAATTTAATTTTTCACATTTTTCATGAAAAGTGCCAATACCCCCCCTTTGGGTTCTAGGTGAAAATCTCACTCGACACAAATCAAACAAAAATGTTTCCATGGTGTGTATTGTTGTTCATTTTCATCAAATAAACAAAATAAAACTCAGAATAAATCCTGAAAGATAAGATATGAGCATAAAAGATGCTTCAGCGCAAGTGTTCATGTTACTAAAAGAGCCCAAATTTCTAAAAATATTGCGAAAAGAAACAATTTTCAGTTTTAGAGTAAATGTTTCAGGTGTATAGAAGGCATTTATTACATTTTTAGAAAATTTCATTTTTCACATTTTTCCATGAAAAGTGCCAATACCCCCCCCCTTTGGGTTCTGGGTGAAAATCTCACTCGACACAAATCAAACAAAAATGTTTCCATGGTGTGTATTGTTGTTCATTTTCATCAAATAAACAAAATTAAACCCAGAATAAATCCTGAAAAACAAGAAATGAGCATAAAAGATGCTTCAGCGCAAGTGTTAATGTTACTAAAAGAGCCCAAATTTCTAAAAATATTGCGAAAAACCACAATCTTCTTTTTTGGAGTGAATGTTTGAGGTGTATGGAAGGCATTTATTTCATTTTTAGAAAATTTAATTTTTCACATTTTTCCATGAAAAGTGCCAATACCCCTTTGGGTTCTAGGTGAAAATCTCACTCGACACAAATCAAACAAAAATGTTTCCATGGTGTGTATTCTTGTTCATTTTCATCAAATAAACAAAATAAAACTCAGAATAAATCCTGAAAGATAAGATGTGAGCATAAATGATGCTTCAGCGCAAGTGTTCATGTTACTAAAAGAGCCCAAATTTCTAAAAATATTGCGAAAAGCAACAATTTTCAGTTTTAGAGTGAATGTTTCAGGTTTATAGAAGGCATTTATTACATTTTAAGAAAATTTCATTTTTCACATTTTTCCATGAAAAGTGCCAATACCCCCCCCCTTTGGGTTCTGGGTGAAAATCTCACTCGACACAAATCAAACAAAAATGTTTCCATGGTGTGTATTGTTGTTCATTTTCATCAAATAAACAAAATTAAACCCAGAATAAATCCTGAAAGACAAGAAATGAGCATAAAAGGTGCTTCAGCGCAAGTGTTCATGTTACTAAAAGAGCCCAAATTTCTAATAATATTGCGAAAAGCAACAATTTTCAGTTTTAGAGTGAATGTTTCAGGTGTATAGAAGGCATTTATTACATTTTTAGAAAATTTAATTTTTTACATTTTTCCATGAAAAGTGCCAATACCCCCCTTTGGGTTCTAGGTGAAAATCTCACTCGACACAAATCAAACAAAAATGTTTCCATGGTGTGTATTGTTGTTCATTTTCATCAAATAAACAAAATTAAACCCAGAATAAATCCTGAAAGACAAGAAATGAGCATAAAAGGTGCTTCAGCGCAAGTGTTCATGTTACTTAAAGGGCCCAAATTTCTAAAAATATTATGAAAAGCAACAATTTTCAGTTTTAGAGTGAATGTTTCAGGTGTATAGAAGGCATTTATTACATTTTTAGAAAATTTAATTTTTCACATTTTTCCATGAAAAGTGCCAATACCCCCCCCTTTGGGTTCTAGGTGAAAATCTCACTCGACACAAATCAAACAAAAATGTTTCCATGGTGTGTATTCTTGTTCATTTTCATCAAATAAACAAAATAAAACTCAGAATAAATCCTGAAAAATAAGATATGAGCATAAAAGATGCTTCAGCGCAAGTGTTCATGTTACTAAAAGAGCCCAAATTTCTAAAAATATTGCGAAAAGCAACAATTTTCAGTTTTAGAGTGAATGTTTCAGGTGTATAGAAGGCATTTATTACATTTTTAGAAAATTTCATTTTTCACATTTTTCCATGAAAAGTGCCAATACCCCCCCTTTGGGTTCTAGGTGAAAATCTCACTCGACACAAATCAAACAAAAATGTTTCCATGGTGTGTATTGTTGTTCATTTTCATCAAATAAACAAAATTAAACCCAGAATAAATCCTGAAAGACAAGAAATGAGCATAAAAGATGCTTCAGCGCAAGTGTTAATGTTACTTTAAGAGCCAAATTTCTAAAAATATTGCGAAAAGCAACAATTTTCATTTTTAGAGTGAATGTTTGAGGTGTATAGAAGGCATTTATTTCATTTTTAGAAAATTTCATTTCTTATATTTTTCCGTGAAAAGTGCCAATACCCCCCCCTTTGGGTTTTGGTGAAAATCTCACTCGACACAAATCAAACAAAAATGTTTCCATGGTGTGTATTGTTGTTCATTTTCATCAAATAAACAAAATTAAACCCAGAATAAATCCTGAAAAACAAGAAATGAGCATAAAAGATGCTTCAGCGCAAGTGTGTTTCTTACTATAAGAGCCCAAATTTCTAAAAATATTGCGAAAAACCACAATCTTCTTTTTTGGAGTGAATTTTTGAGGTGTATAGAAGGCATTTATTACATTTTTAGAAAATTTAATTTTTCACATTTTTCCATGAAAAGTGCCAATACCCCCCCCTTTGGGTTCTAGGTGAAAATCTCACTCGACACAAATCAAACAAAAATGTTTCCATGGTGTGTATTGTTGTTCAATTTCATCAAATAAACAAAATTAAACCCAGAATAAATCCTGAAAAACAAGAAATGAGCATAAAAGATGAATCAGCGCAAGTGTTATTCTTACTATAAGAGCCCAAATTTCTAAAAATATTGCGAAAAACCACAATCTTCTTTTTTGGAGTGAATGTTTGAGGTGCATAGAAGGCATTTATTTCATTTTTAGAAAATTTAATATTTCACATTTTTCCATGAAAAGTGCCAATACCCCTTTGGGTTCTAGGTGAAAATCTCACTCGACACAAATCAACCAAAAATGTTTCCATGGTGTGTATTCTTGTTCATTTTCATCAAATAAACAAAAGAAAACTCAGAATAAATCCTGAAAGATAAGATATGAGCATAAAAGATGCTTCAGCGCAAGTGTTCATGTTACTAAAAGAGCCCAAATTTCTAAAAATATTGCGAAAAGCAACAATTTTCAGTTTTAGAGTGAATGTTTCAGGTGTATAGAAGGCATTTATTACATTTTTAGAAAATTTAATTTTTCACATTTTTCCATGAAAAGGGCCAATACCCCCCCCTTTGGGTTCTAGGTGAAAATCTCACTCGACACAAATCAAAGAAAAATGTTTCCATGGTGTGTATTCTTGTTCATTTTCATCAAATAAACAAAATAAAACTCAGAATAAATCCTGAAAGATAAGATATGAGCATAAAAGATGCTTCAGCGCAAGTGTTCATGTTACTAAAAGAGCCCAAATTTCTAAAAATATTGCGAAAAGCAACAATTTTCAGTTTTAGAGTGAATGTTTCAGGTGTATAGAAGGCATTTATTACATTTTTAGAAAATTTCATTTTTCACATTTTTCCATGAAAAGTGCCAATACCCCCCCCCTTTGGGTTCTAGGTGAAAATCTCACTCGGCACAAATCAAACAAAAATGTTTCCATGGTGTGTATTGTTGTTCATTTTCATCAAATAAACAAAATTAAACCCAGAATAAATCCTGAAAAACAAGAAATGAGCATAAAAGATGCTTCAGCGCAAGTGTTAATGTTACTAAAAGAGCCCAAATTTCTAAAAATATTGCGAAAAAACACAATCTTCTTTTTTGGAGTGAATGTTAGAGGTGTATAGAAGGCATTTATTACATTTTTAGAAAATTTAATTTTTCACATTTTTCCATGAAAAGTGCCAATACCCCCCCCTTTGGGTTCTAGGTGAAAATCTCACTCGACACAAATCAAACAAAAATGTTTCCATGGTGTGTATTGTTGTTCATTTTCATCAAATAAACAAAATTAAACCCAGAATAAATCCTGAAATTCAAGAAATGAGCATAAAAGATGCTTCAGCGCAAGTGTTATTCTTACAATAAGAGCCCAAATTTCTAAAAATATTGCGAAAAACCACAATCTTCTTTTTTGGAGTGAATGTTTGAGGTGTATAGAAGGCATTTTTTTCATTTTTAGAAAATTTAATTTTTCACATTTTTCCATGAAAAGTGCCAATACCCCCTTTGGGTTCTAGGTGAAAATCTCACTCGACACAAATCAAACAAAAATGTTTCCATGGTGTGTATTTTTGTTCATTTTCATCAAATAAACAAAATTAAACCCAGAATAAATCCTGAAAGACAAGAAATGAGCATAAAAGATGCTTCAGCGCAAGTGTTAATGTTACTATAAGAGCCAAATTTCTAAAAATATTGCAAAAAAGCAACAATTTTCAGTTTTAGAGTGAATGTTTGAGGTGTATAGAAGGCATTTATTTCATTTTTAGAAAATTTAATTTTTTACATTTTTCCGTGAAAAGTGCCAATACCCCCCCCTTTGGGTTCTGGGTGAAAATCTCACTCGACACAAATCAAACAAAAATGTTTCCATGGTGTGTATTGTTGTTCATTTTCATCAAATAAACAAAATTAAACCCAGAATAAATCCTGAAAAACAAGAAATGAGCATAAAACATGCTTCAGCGCAAGTGTTAATGTTACTAAAAGAGCCCAAATTTCTAAAAATATTGCGAAAAACCACAATCTTCTTTTTGGAGTGAATGTTTGAGGTGTATAGAAGGCATTTATTTCATTTTTAGAAAATTTAATTTTTCACATTTTTCCATGAAAAGTGCCAATACCCGTTTGGGTTCTGGGTAAAAATCTTACTCGACACAAATCAAACAAAAATGTTTCCATGGTGTGTATTCTTGTTCATTTTCATCAAATAAACAAAATAAAACTCAGAATAAATCCTGAAAGATAAGATATGAGCATAAAAGATGCTTCAGCGCAAGTGTTCATGTTACTAAAAGAGCCCAAATTTCTAAAAATATTGCGAAAAGCAACAATTTTCAGTTTTAGAGTGAATGTTTCAGGTGTATAGAAGGCATTTATTACATTTTTAGAAAATTTAATTTTTCACATTTTTCCATGAAAAGTGCCAATACCCCCCCCTTTGGGTTCTAGGTGAAAATCTCACTCGACACAAATCAAACAAAAATGTTTCCATGGTGTGTATTCTTGTTCATTTTCATCAAATAAACAAAATAAAACTCAGAATAAATCCTGAAAGATAAGATATGAGCATAAAAGATGCTTCAGCGCAAGTGTTCATGTTACTAAAAGAGCCCAAATTTCTAAAAATATTGCGAAAAGCAACAATTTTCAGTTTTAGAGTGAATGTTTCAGGTGTATAGAAGGCATTTATTACATTTTTAGAAAATTTAATTTTTCACATTTTTCCATGAAAAGGGCCAATACCCCCCCCTATGGGTTCTAGGTGAAAATCTCACTCGACACAAATCAAACAAAAATGTTTCCATGGTGTGTATTCTTGTTCATTTTCATCAAATAAACAAAATAAAACTCAGAATAAATCCTGAAAAAGAAGAAATGAGCATAAAAGATGCTTCAGCGCAAGTGTTATTCTTACAATAAGAGCCCAAATTTCTAAAAATATTGCGAAAAACCACAATCTTCTTTTTTGGAGTGAATGTTTGAGGTGTATAGAAGGCATTTATTTCATTTTTAGAAAATTTAATTTTTCACATTTTTCCATGAAAAGTGCCAATACCCCCTTTGGGTTCTAGGTGAAAATCTCACTCGACACAAATCAAACAAAAATGTTTCCATGGTGTGTATTGTTGTTCATTTTCATCAAATAAACAAAATTAAACCCAGAATAAATCCTGAAAGACAAGAAATGAGCATAAAAGATGCTTCAGCGCAAGTGTTAATGTTACTATAAGAGCCAAATTTCTAAAAATATTGCAAAAAAGCAACAATTTTCATTTTTAGAGTGAATGTTTGAGGTGTATAGAAGGCATTTATTTCATTTTTAGAAAATTTAATTTTTTACATTTTTCCGTGAAAAGTGCCAATACCCCCCCCCTTTGGGTTCTAGGTGAAAATCTCACTCGACACAAATCAAACAAAAATGTTTCCATGGTGTGTATTGTTGTTCATTTTCATCAAATAAACAAAATTAAACCCAGAATAAATCCTGAAAAACAAGAAATGAGCATAAAACATGCTTCAGCGCAAGTGTTTTTCTTACTATAAGAGCCAAAATTTCTAAAAATATTGCGAAAAACCACAATCTTCTGTTTTAGAGTGAATGTTTGAGGTGTATAGATGGCATTTATTTCATTTTTAGAAAATTTAATTTTTCACATTTTTCCATGAAAAGTGCCAATACCCCCCCCTTTGGGTTCTAGGTGAAAATCTCACTCGACACAAATCAAACAAAAATGTTTCCATGGTGTGTATTGTTGTTCATTTTCATCAAATAAACAAAATTAAACCCAGAATAAATCCTGAAAAACAAGAAATGAGCATAAAAGATGCTTCAGCGCAAGTGTTATTCTTACTATAAGAGCCCAAATTTCTAAAAATATTGCAAAAAACCACAATCTTCTTTTTTGGAGTGAATGTTTGAGGTGTATAGAAGGCATTTATTTCATTTTTAGAAAATTTAATTTTTCACATTTTTCCATGAAAAGTGCCAATACCCCCCTTTGGGTTCTAGGTGAAAATCTCACTCGACACAAATCAAACAAAAATGTTTCCATGGTGTGTATTGTTGTTCATTTTCATCAAATAAACAAAATTAAACCCAGAATAAATCCTGAAAGACAAGAAATGAGCATAAAAGATGCTTCAGCGCAAGTGTAAATGTTACTATAAGAGCCAAATTTCTAAAAATATTGCGAAAAGCAACAATTTTCAGTTTTAGAGTGAATGTTTCAGGTGTATAGAAGGCATTTATTACATTTTTAGAAAATTTCATTTTTCACATTTTTCCATGAAAAGTGCCAATACCCCCCCCTTTGGGTTCTGGGTGAAAATCTCACTCGAAACAAATCAAACAAAAATGTTTCCATGGTGTGTATTGTTGTTCCATTTCATCAAATAAACAAAATTAAACCCAGAATAAATCCTGAAAGACAAGAAATGAGCATAAAAGATGCTTCAGCGCAAGTGTTATTCTTACTTTAAGAGCCCAAATTTCTATAAATATTGCGAAAAACCACAATTTTCTGTTTTAGAGTGAATGTTTGAGTTGTATAGAAGGCATTTATTTCATTTTTAGAAAATTTCATTTTTCACATTTTTCCATGAAAAGTGCCAATACCCCCCCCTTTGGGTTCTGGGTGAAAATCTCACTCGACACAAATCAAACAAAAATGTTTCCATGGTGTGTATTGTTGTTCATTTTCATCAAATAAACAAAATTAAACCCAGAATAAATCCTGAAAGACAAGAAATGAGCATAAAAGATGCTTCAGCGCAAGTGTTATTCTTACTATAAGAGCCCAAATTTCTAAAAATATTGCGAAAAACCACAATCTTCTGTTTTAGAGTGCATGTTTGAGGTGTATAGAAGGCATTTATTTCATTTTTAGAAAATTTAATTTTTCACATTTTTCCATGAAAAGTGCCAATACCCCCCCCTTTGGGTTCTAGGTGAAAATCTCACTCGACACAAATCAAACAAAAATGTTTCCATGGTGTGTATTGTTGTTCATTTTCATCAAATAAACAAAATTAAACCCAGAATAAATCCTGAAAGACAAGAAATGAGCATAAAAGATGCTTCAGCGCAAGTGTTAATGTTACTATAAGAGCGAAATTTCTAAAAATATTGCGAAAAGCAACAATTTTCAGTTTTAGAGTGAATGTTTCAGGTGTATAGAAGGCATTTATTACATTTTTAGAAAATTTCATTTTTTACATTTTTCCATGAAAAGTGCCCCTTTGGGTTCTGGGTGAAAATCTCACTCGACACAAATCAAACAAAAATGTTTCCATGGTGTGTATTGTTGTTCCATTTCATCAAATAAACAAAATTAAACCCAGAATAAATCCTGAAAGACAAGAAATGAGCATAAAAGATGCTTCAGCGCAAGTGTTATTCTTACTATAAGAGCCCAAATTTCTAAAAATATTGCGAAAAACCACAATCTTCTGTTTTAGAGTGAATGTTTGAGGTGTATAGAAGGCATTTATTTCATTTTTAGAAAATTTAATTTTTCACATTTTTCCGTGAAAAGTGCCAATACCCCCCCCTTTGGGTTCTAGGTGAAAATCTCTCTCGACACAAATCAAACAAAAATGTTTCCATGGTGTGTATTGTTGTTCATTTTCATCAAATAAACAAAATTAAACCCAGAATAAATCCTGAAAAACAAGAAATGAGCATAAAAGATGCTTCAGCGCAAGTGTTATTCTTACTATAAGAGCCCAAATTTCTAAAAACATTGCGAAAAGCAACAATTTTCAGTTTTAGAGTTAATGTTTCAGTTGTATAGAAGGCATTTATTACATTTTTAGAAAATTTAATTTTTCACATTTTTCCATGAAAAGTGCCAATACCCCCCCCTTTGGGTTCTAGGTGAAAATCTCACTCGACACAAATCAAACAAAAATGTTTCCATGGTGTGTATTCTTGTTCATTTTCATTAAATAAACAAAATAAAACTCAGAATAAATCCTGAAAGATAAGATATGAGCATAAAAGATGCTTCAGCGCAAGTGTTCATGTTACTAAAAGAGCCCAAATTTCTAAAAATATTGCGAAAAGCAACAATTTTCAGTTTTAGAGTGAATCTTTCAGGTGTATAGAAGGCATTTATTACATTTTTAGAAAATTTCATTTTTTACATTTTTCCATGAAAAGTGCCAATACCCCCCCCTTTGGGTTCTAGGTGAAAATCTCACTCGACACAAATCAAACAAAAATGTTTCCATGGTGTGTATTGTTGTTCATTTTCATCAAATAAACAAAATTAAACCCGGAATAAATCCTGAAAAACAAGAAATGAGCATAAAAGATGCTTCAGCGCAAGTGTTAATGTTACGAAAAGAGCCCAAATTTCTAAAAATATTGCGAAAAACCACAATCTTCTTTTTTGGAGTGAATGTTTGAGGTGTATAGAAGGCATTTATTTCATTTTTAGAAAATTTAATTTTTCACGTTTTTCCATGAAAAGTGCCAATACCCCTTTGGGTTCTAGGTGAAAATCTCACTCGACACAAATCAAACAAAAATGTTTCCATGGTGTGTATTCTTGTTCATTTTCATCAAATAAACAAAATAAAACTCAGAATAAATCCCGAAAGATAAGATATGAGCATAAAAGATGCTTCAGCGCAAGTGTTCATGTTACCAAAAGAGCCCAAATTTCTTAAAATATTGCGAAAAGCAACAATTTTCAGTTTTAAAGTGAATTTTTCAGGTGTATAGAAGGCATTTATTACATTTTTAGAAAATTTAATTTTTACATTTTTCCATGAAAAGTGCCAATACCCCCCCCTTTGGGTTCTAGGTGAAAATCTCACTCGACACAAATCAAACAAAAATGTTTCCATGGTGTGTATTCTTGTTCATTTTCATCAAATAAACAAAATAAAACTCAGAATAAATCCTGAAAGATAAGATATGAGCATAAAAGATGCTTCAGCGCAAGTGTTCATGTTACTAAAAGAGCCCAAATTTCTAAAAATATTGCGGAAAGCAACAATTTTCAGTTTTAGAGTGAATGTTTCAGGTGTATAGAAGGCATTTATTACATTTTTAGAAAATTTCATTTTTCACATTTTTCCATGAAAAGTGCCAATACCCCCCCCTTTGGGTTCTAGGTGAAAATCTCACTCGACACAAATCAAACAAAAATGTTTCCATGGTGTGTATTGTTGTTCATTTTCATCAAATAAACAAAATTAAACCCAGAATAAATCCAGAAAAACAAGAAATGAGCATAAAAGATGCTTCAGCGCAAGTGTTATTCTTACTATAAGAGCCAAATTTCTAAAAATATTGCGAAAAGCAACAATTTTCAGTTTTAGAGTGAATGTTTCAGGTGTATAGAAGGCATTTATTACATTTTTAGAAAATTTCATTTTTCACATTTTTCCATGAAAAGTGCCAATACCCCCCCCTTTGGGTTCTGGGTGAAAATCTCACTCGACACAAATCAAACAAAAATGTTTCCATGGTGTGTATTGTTGTTCATTTTCATCAAATAAACAAAATTAAACCCAGAATAAATCCTGAAAGACAAGAAATGAGCATAAAAGATGCTTCAGCGCAAGTGTTATTCTTACTATAAGAGCCCAAATTTCTAAAAATATTGCGAAAAACCACAATCTTCTGTTTTAGAGTGCATGTTTGAGGTGTATAGAAGGCATTTATTTCATTTTTAGAAAATTTAATTTTTCACATTTTTCCATGAAAAGTGCCAATACCCCCCCCTTTGGGTTCTAGGTGAAAATCTCACTCGACACAAATCAAACAAAAATGTTTCCATGGTGTGTATTGTTGTTCATTTTCATCAAATAAACAAAATTAAACCCAGAATAAATCCTGAAAAACAAGAAATGAGCATAAAAGATGCTTCAGCGCAAGTGTTATTCTTACTATAAGAGCCCAAATTTCTAAAAATATTGCGAAAAACCACAATCTTCTTTTTTGGAGTGAATGTTTGAGGTGTATAGAAGGCATTTATTTCATTTTTAGAAAATTTAATTTTTCACATTTTTCCATGAAAAGTGCCAATACCCCCCTTTGGGTTCTAGGTGAAAATCTCACTCGACACAAATCAAACAAAAATGTTTCCATGGTGTGTATTGTTGTTCATTTTCATCAAATAAACAAAATTAAACCCAGAATAAATCCTGAAAGACAAGAAATGAGCATAAAAGATGCTTCAGCGCAAGTGTTAATGTTACTATTAGAGCGAAATTTCTAAAAATATTGCGAAAAGCAACAATTTTCAGTTTTAGAGTGAATGTTTCAGGTGTATAGAAGGCATTTATTACATTTTTAGAAAATTTCATTTTTCACATTTTTCCATGAAAAGTGCCCCTTTGGGTTCTGGGTGAAAATCTCACTCGACACAAATCAAACAAAAATGTTTCCATGGTGTGTATTGTTGTTCCATTTAATCAAATAAACAAAATTAAACCCAGAATAAATCCTGAAAGACAAGAAATGAGCATAAAAGATGCTTCAGCGCAAGTGTTATTCTTACTATAAGAGCCCAAATTTCTAAAAATATTGCGAAATACCACAATCTTCTGTTTAAGAGTGAATGTTTGAGGTGTATAGAAGGCATTTATTTCATTTTTAGAAAATTTAATTTTTCACATTTTTCCGTGAAAAGTGCCAATACCCCCCCCTTTGGGTTCTAGGTGAAAATCTCTCTCGACACAAATCAAACAAAAATGTTTCCATGGTGTGTATTGTTGTTCATTTTCATCAAATAAACAAAATTAAACCCAGAATAAATCCTGAAAAACAAGAAATGAGCATAAAAGATGCTTCAGCGCAAGTGTTATTCTTACTATAAGAGCCCAAATTTCTAAAAACATTGCGAAAAGCAACAATTTTCAGTTTTAGAGTTAATGTTTCAGGTGTATAGAAGGCATTTATTACATTTTTAGAAAATTTCATTTTTTACATTTTTCCATGAAAAGTGCCAATACCCCCCCCTTTGGGTTCTAGGTGAAAATCTCACTCGACACAAATCAAACAAAAATGTTTCCATGGTGTGTATTGTTGTTCATTTTCATCAAATAAACAAAATTAAACCCGGAATAAATCCTGAAAAACAAGAAATGAGCATAAAAGATGCTTCAGCGCAAGTGTAAATGTTACTAAAAGAGCCCAAATTTCTAAAAATATTGCGAAAAACCACAATCTTCTTTTTTGGAGTGAATGTTTGAGGTGTATAGAAGGCATTTATTTCATTTTTAGAAAATTTAATTTTTCACATTTTTCCATGAAAAGTGCCAATACCCCTTTGGGTTCTAGGTGAAAATCTCACTCGACACAAATCAAACAAAAATGTTTCCATGGTGTGTATTCTTGTTCATTTTCATCAAATAAACAAAATAAAACTCAGAATAAATCCCGAAAGATAAGATATGAGCATAAAAGATGCTTCAGCGCAAGTGTTCATGTTACTAAAAGAGCCCAAATTTCTAAAAATATTGCGAAAAGCAACAATTTTCAGTTTTAAAGTGAATTTTTCAGGTGTATAGAAGGCATTTATTACATTTTTAGAAAATTTAATTTTTCACATTTTTCCATGAAAAGTGCCAATACCCCCCCCTTTGGGTTCTAGGTGAAAATCTCACTCGACACAAATCAAACAAAAATGTTTCCATGGTGTGTATTCTTGTTCATTTTCATCAAATAAACAAAATAAAACTCAGAATAAATCCTGAAAGATAAGATATGAGCATAAAAGATGCTTCAGCGCAAGTGTTCATGTTACTAAAAGAGCCCAAATTTCTAAAAATATTGCGAAAAGCAACAATTTTCAGTTTTAGAGTGAATGTTTCAGGTGTATAGAAGGCATTTATTACATTTTTAGAAAATTTCATTTTTCACATTTTTCCATGAAAAGTGCCAATACCCCCCCCTTTGGGTTCTGGGTGAAAATCTCACTCGACACAAATCAAACAAAAATGTTTCCATGGTGTGTATTGTTGTTCATTTTCATCAAATAAACAAAATTAAACCCAGAATAAATCCTGAAAGACAAGAAATGAGCATAAAAGATGCTTCAGCGCAAGTGTTATTCTTACTATAAGAGCCCAAATTTCTAAAAACATTGCGAAAAGCAACAATTTTCAGTTTTAGAGTGAATGTTTCAGGTGTATAGAAGGCATTTATTACATTTTTAGAAAATTTAATTTTTCACATTTTTCCATGAAAAGTGCAAATACCCCCCCCCTTTGGGTTCTAGGTGAAAATCTCACTGGACACAAATCAAACAAAAATGTTTCCATGGTGTGTATTCTTGTTCATTTTCATCAAATAAACAAAATAAAACTCAGAATAAATCCTGAAAGATAAGATATGAGCATAAAAGATGCTTCAGCGCAAGTGTTCATGTTACTAAAAGAGCCCAAATTTCTAAAAATATTGCGGAAAGCAACAATTTTCAGTTTTAGAGTGAATGTTTCAGGTGTATAGAAGGCATTTATTACATTTTTAGAAAATTTCATTTTTCACATTTTTCCATGAAAAGTGCCAATACCCCCCCTTTGGTTTCTAGGTGAAAATCTCACTCGACACAAATCAAACAAAAATGTTTCCATGGTGTGTATTGTTGTTCATTTTCATCAAATAAACAAAATTAAACCCAGAATAAATCCAGAAAAACAAGAAATGAGCATATAAGATGCTTCAGCGCAAGTGTTATTCTTACTATAAGAGCCCAAATTTCTAAAAATATTGCGAAAAACCACAATCTTCTTTTTTGGAGTGAATGTTTGAGGTGTATAGAAGGCATTTATTTCATTTTTAGAAAATTTAATTTTTCACATTTTTCCATGAAAAGTGCCAATACCCCCCCCTTTGGGTTCTAGGTGAAAATCTCTGTCGACACAAATAACACAAAAATGTTTCCATGGTGTGTATTGTTGTTCATTTTCATCAAATAAACAAAATTAAACCCAGAATAAATCCTGAAAGACAAGAAATGAGCATAAAAGATGCTTCAGCGCAAGTGTTAATGTTACTATAAGAGCCAAATTTCTAAAAATATTGCGAAAAGCAACAATTTTCATTTTTAGAGTAAATGTTTGAGGTGTATAGAAGGCATTTATTTCATTTTTAGAAAATTTAATTTTTCACATTTTTCCGTGAAAAGTGCCAATACCCCCCCCTTTGGGTTCTAGGTGAAAAATTCACTCGACACAAATAAAACAAAAATGTTTCCATGGTGTGTATTGTTGTTCATTTTCATCAAATAAACAAAATTAAACCCAGAATAAATCCTGAAAAACAAGAAATGAGCGTAAAAGATGCTTCAGCGCAAGTGTTCATGTTACTAAAAGAGCCCAAATTTCTAAAAATATTGCGAAAAGCAACAATTTTCAGTTTTAGAGTGAATGTTTCAGGTGTATAGAAGGCATTTATTACATTTTTAGAAAATTTAATTTTTCACATTTTTCCATGAAAAGTGCCAATACCCCCCCCCCTTTGGGTTCTAGGTGAAAATCTCACTCGACACAAATCAAACAAAAATGTTTCCATGGTGTGTATTGTTCATTTTCATCAAATAAACAAAATTAAACCCAGAATAAATCCTGAAAAACAAGAAATGAGCATAATAGATGCTTCAGCGCAAGTGTTATTCTTAGTATAAGAGCCCAAATTTCTAAAAATATTGCGAAAAACCACAATCTTCTTTTTTGGAGTGAATGTTTGAGGTGTATAGAAGGCATTTATTTCATTTTTTGAAAATTTAATTTTTCACATTTTTCCATGAAAAGTGCCAATACCCCCCTTTGGGTTCTAGGTGAAAATCTCACTCGACACAAATCAAACAAAATGTTTCCATGGTGTGTATTGTTGTTCATTTTCATCAAATAAACAAAATTAAACCCAGAATAAATCCTGAAAAACAAGAAATGAGCATAAAAGATGCTTCAGCGCAAGTGTTATTCTTACTATAAGAGCCCAAATTTCTAAAAATATTGCGAAAAACCACAATCTTCTTTTTTGGAGTGAATGTTTGAGGTGTATAGAAGGCATTTATTTCATTTTTAGAAAATTTAATTTTTCACATTTTTCCATGAAAACTGCCAATACCCCCCCCTTTGGGTTCTAGGTGAAAATCTCACTCGACACAAATCAAACAAAAATGTTTCCATGGTGTGTATTCTTGTTCATTTTCATCAAATTAACAAAATAAAACTCAGAATAAATCCTGAAAGATAAGATATGAGCATAAAAGATGCTTCAGCGCAAGTGTTCATGTTACTAAAAGAGCCCAAATTTCTGTAAATATTGCGAAAAGCAACAATTTTCAGTTTTAGAGTGAATGTTTCAGGTGTATAGAAGGCATTTATTACATTTTTAGAAAATTTAATTTTTCACATTTTTCCATGAAAAGTGCCAATACCCCCCCCTTTGGGTTCTAGGTGAAAATCTCACTCGACACAAATCAAACAAAAATGTTTCCATGGTGTGTATTCTTGTTCATTTTCATCAAATAAACAAAATAAAACTCAGAATAAATCCTGAAAGATAAGATATGAGCATAAAAGATGCTTCAGCGCAAGTGTTCATGTTACTAAAAGAGCCCAAATTTCTAAAAATATTGCGAAAAGCAACAATTTTCAGTTTTAGAGTGAATGTTTCAGGTGTATAGAAGGCATTAATTACATTTTTAGAAAATTTAATTTTTCACCTTTTTCCATGAAAAGTGCCAATACCCCCCCCTTTGGGTTCTAGGTGAAAATCTCACTCGACACAAATCAAACAAAAATGTTTCCATGGTGTGTATTCTTGTTCATTTTCATCAAATAAACAAAATAAAACTCAGAATAAATCCTGAAAGATAAGATATGAGCATAAAAGATGCTTCAGCGCAAGTGTTCATGTTACTAAAAGAGCCCAAATTTCTAAAAATATTGCGAAAAGCAACAATTTTCAGTTTTAGAGTGAATGTTTCAGGTGTATAGAAGGCATTTATTACATTTTTAGAAAATTTCATTTTTCACATTTTTCCATGAAAAGTGCCAATACCCCCCCCTTTGGGTTCTGGGTGAAAATCTCACTCGACACAAATCAAACAAAAATGTTTCCATGGTGTGTATTGTTGTTCATTTTCATCAAATAAACAAAATTAAACCCAGAATAAATCCTGAAAGACAAGAAATGAGCATAAAAGATGCTTCAGCGCAAGTGTTATTCTTACTATAAGAGCCCAAATTTCTAAAAACATTGCGAAAAGCAACAATTTTCAGTTTTAGAGTGAATGTTTCAGGTGTATAGAAGGCATTTATTACATTTTTAGAAAATTTAATTTTTCACATTTTTCCATGAAAAGTGCAAATACCCCCCCCCTTTGGGTTCTAGGTGAAAATCTCACTGGACACAAATCAAACAAAAATGTTTCCATGGTGTGTATTGTTGTTCATTTTCATCAAATAAACAAAATTAAACCCAGAATAAATCCTGAAAGACAAGAAATGAGCATAAAAGATGCTTCAGCGCAAGTGTTATTCTTACTATAAGAGCCCAAATTTCTAAAAACATTGCGAAAAGCAACAATTTTCAGTTTTAGAGTGAATGTTTCAGGTGTATAGAAGGCATTTATTTCATTTTTAGAAAATTTAATTTTTCACATTTTTCCATGAAAAGTGCCAATACCCCCCCCTTTGGGTTCTAGGTGAAAATCTCTGTCGACACAAATAACACAAAAATGTTTCCATGGTGTGTATTGTTGTTCATTTTCATCAAATAAACAAAATTAAACCCAGAATAAATCCTGAAAGACAAGAAATGAGCATAAAAGATGCTTCAGCGCAAGTGTTAATGTTACTATAAGAGCCAAATTTCTAAAAATATTGCGAAAAGCAACAATTTTCATTTTTAGAGTAAATGTTTGAGGTGTATAGAAGGCATTTATTTCATTTTTAGAAAATTTAATTTTTCACATTTTTCCGTGAAAAGTGCCAATACCCCCCCCTTTGGGTTCTACGTAAAAATTTTAATCGACACAAATCAAACAAAAATGTTTCCATGGTGTGTATTGTTGTTCATTTTCATCAAATAAACAAAATTAAACCCAGAATAAATCCTGAAAAACAAGAAATGAGCGTAAAAGATGCTTCAGCGCAAGTGTTCATGTTACTAAAAGAGCCCAAATTTCTAAAAATATTGCGAAAAGCAACAATTTTCAGTTTTAGAGTGAATGTTTCAGGTGTATAGAAGGCATTTATTACATTTTTAGAAAATTTAATTTTTCACATTTTTCCATGAAAAGTGCCAATACCCCCCCCTTTGGGTTCTAGGTGAAAATCTCACTCGACACAAATCAAACAAAAATGTTTCCATGGTGTGTATTGTTCATTTTCATCAAATAAACAAAATTAAACCCAGAATAAATCCTGAAAAACAAGAAATGAGCATAAAAGATGCTTCAGCGCAAGTGTTATTCTTACTATATGAGCCAAAATATCTAAAAATATTGCGAAAAACCACAATCTTCTTTTTTGGAGTGAATGTTTGAGGTGTATAGAAGGCATTTATTTCATTTTTAGAAAATTTAATTTTTCACATTTTTCCATGAAAAGTGCCAATACCCCCATTTTGGGTTCTAGGTGAAAATCTCACTCGACACAAATCAAACAAAAATGTTTCCATGGTGTGTATTGTTGTTCATTTTCATCAAATAAACAAAATTAAACCCAGAATAAATCCTGAAAAACAAGAAATGAGCATAAAAGAAGCTTCAGCGCAAGTGTTATTCTTAGTATAAGAGCCCAAATTTCTAAAAATATTGCGAAAAACCACAATCTTCTTTTTTGGAGTGAATGTTTGAGGTGTATAGAAGGCATTTATTTCATTTTTTGAAAATTTAATTTTTCACATTTTTCCATGAAAAGTGCCAATACCCCCCTTTGGGTTCTAGGTGAAAATCTCACTCGACACAAATCAAACAAAATGTTTCCATGGTGTGTATTGTTGTTCATTTTCATCAAATAAACAAAATTAAACCCAGAATAAATCCTGAAAAACAAGAAATGAGCATAAAAGATGCTTCAGCGCAAGTGTTATTCTTACTATAAGAGCCCAAATTTCTAAAAATATTGCGAAAAACCACAATCTTCTTTTTTGGAGTGAATGTTTGAGGTGTATAGAAGGCATTTATTTCATTTTTAGAAAATTTAATTTTTCACATTTTTCCATGAAAACTGCCAATACCCCCCCCTTTGGGTTCTAGGTGAAAATCTCACTCGACACAAATCAAACAAAAATGTTTCCATGGTGTGTATTCTTGTTCATTTTCATCAAATAAACAAAATAAAACTCAGAATAAATCCTGAAAGATAAGATATGAGCATAAAAGACGCTTCAGCGCAAGTGTTCATGTTACTAAAAGAGCCCAAATTTCTAAAAATATTGCGAAAAACCACAATCTTCTTTTTTGGTGTGAATGTTTGAGGTGTATAGATGGCATTTATTTCATTTTTAGAAAATTAAATTTTTCACATTTTTCCATGAAAAGTGCCAATACCCCTTTGGGTTCTAGGTGAAAATCTCACTCGACACAAATCAAACAAAAATGTTTCCATGGTGTGTATTCTTGTTCATTTTCATCAAATAAACAAAATAAAACTCAGAATAAATCCTGAAAGATAAGATATGAGCATAAAAGATGCTTCAGCGCAAGTGTTCATGTTACTAAAAGAGCCCAAATTTCTAAAAATATTGCGAAAAGCAACAATTTTCAGTTTTAGAGTGAATATTTCAGGTGTATAGAAGGCATTTATTACATTTTTAGAAAATTTAATTTTTCACATTTTTCCAAAAAAGTGCCAATACCCCGCCCTTTGGGTTCTAGGTGAAAATCTCACTCGACACAAATCAAACAAAAATGTTTCCATGGTGTGTATTCTTGTTCATTTTCATCAAAAAAACAAAATTAAACCCTGAATTAATCCTGAAAAACAAGAAATGAGCATAAAAGATGCTTTAGCGCAAGTGTAATTCTTACTAAAAGAGCCCAAATTTCTAAAAATATTGCGAAAAGCAACAATTTTCAGTTTTAGAGTGAATGTTTCAGGTGTAAAGAAGGCATTTATTACATTTTTAGAAAATTTAATTTTTCACATTTTTCCATGAAAAGTGCCAATACCCCCCCCTTTGGGTTCTAGGTGAAACTCTCACTCGACACAAATCAAACAAAAATGTTTCCATGGTGTGTATATTTGTTCATTTTCATCAAATAAACAAAATTAAACCCAGATTAAATCCTGAAAAACAAGAAATGAGCATAAAAGATGCTTCAGGGCAAGTGTTAATGTTACTAAAAGAGCCCAAATTTCTAAAAATATTGCGAAAAACCACAATCTTCTTTTTTGGAGTGAATGTTTGAGGTGTATAGATGGCATTTATTTCATTTTTAGAAAATTTAATTTTTCACATTTTTCCATGAAAAGTGCCAATACCCCTTTGGGTTCTATGTGAAAATCTCACTCGACACAAATCAAACAAAAATGTTTCCATGGTGTGTATTCTTGTTCATTTTCATCAAATAAACAAAATAAAACTCAGAATAAATCCTGAAAGATAAGATATGAGCATAAAATATGCTTCAGCGCAAGTGTTCATGTTACTAAAAGAGCCCAAATTTCTAAAAATATTGCGAAAAGCAACAATTTTCAGTTTTATAGTGAATGTTTCAGGTGTATAGAAGGCATTAATTACATTTTTAGAAAATTTAATTTTTCACATTTTTCCATGAAAACTGCCAATACCCCCCCCTTTGGGTTCTAGGTGAAAATCTCCCTCGACACAAATCAAACAAAAATGTTTCCATGGTGTGTATTCTTGTTCATTTTCATCAAATAAACAAAATAAAACTCAGAATAAATCCTGAAAGATAAGATATGAGCATAAAAGATACTTCAGCGCAAGTGTTCATGTTACTAAAAGAGCCCAAATTTCTAAAAATATTGCGAAAAGCAACAATTTTCAGTTTTAGAGTGAATGTTTCAGGTGTATAGAAGGCATTTATAACATTTTTAGAAAATTTCATTTTTCACATTTTTCCAGGAAAAGTGCCAAACCCCCCCCCTTTGGGTTCTGGGTGAAAATCTCACTCGACACAAATCAAACAAAAATGTTTCCATGGTGTGTATTGTTGTTCATTTTCATCAAAAAAACAAAATTAAACCCAGAATAAATCCTGAAAGACAGGAAATGAGCATAAAAGATGCTTCAGCGCAAGTTTTATTCTTACTATAAGAGCCCAAATTTCTAAAAATATTGCGAAAAACCACAATCTTCTTTTTTGGAGTGAATGTTTGAGGTGTAAACAAGGCATTTATTTCATTTTTAGAAAATTTAATTTTTCTCTTTTTTCCATGAAAACTGCCAATACCCCCCCCTTTGGGTTCTAGGTGAAAATCTCACTCGACACAAATCAAACAAAAATGTTTCCATGGTGTGTATTGTTGTTCATTTTCATCAAATAAACAAAATTAAACCCAGAATTAATCCTGAAAGACAAGAAATTAGCATAAAAGATGCTTCAGCGCAAGTGTTATTCTTACTATAAGAGCCCAAATTTCTAAAAATATTGCGAAAAACCACAATCTTCTGTTTTAGAGTGAATGTTTGAGGTGTATAGAAGGCATTTATTTCATTTTTAGAAAATTTAATTTTTCACATTTTTCCATGAAAAGTGCCAATACCCCCCCCTTTGGGTTCTAGGTGAAAATCTCACTCGACACAAATCAAACAAAAATGTTTCCATGGTGTGTATATTTGTTCATTTTCATCAAATAAACAAAATTAAACCCAGAATAAATCCTGAAAAACAAGAAATGAGCATAAAAGATGCTTCAGCGCAAGTGTTAATGTTACTAAAAGAGCCCAAATTTCTAAAAATATTGCGAAAAACCACAATCTTCTTTTTTGGTGTGAATGTTTGAGGTGTATAGATGGCATTTATTTCATTTTTAGAAAATTAAATTTTTCACATTTTTCCATGAAAAGTGCCAATACCCCTTTGGGTTCTAGGTGAAAATCTCACTCGACACAAATCAAACAAAAATGTTTCCATGGTGTGTATTCTTGTTCATTTTCATCAAATAAACAAAATAAAACTCAGAATAAATCCTGAAAGATAAGATATGAGCATAAAAGATGCTTCAGCGCAAGTGTTCATGTTACTAAAAGAGCCCAAATTTCTAAAAATATTGCGAAAAGCAACAATTTTCAGTTTTAGAGTGAATGTTTCAGGTGTATAGAAGGCATTTATTACATTTTTAGAAAATTTAATTTTTCACATTTTTCCAAAAAAGTGCCAATACCCCGCCCTTTGGGTTCTAGGTGAAAATCTCACTCGACACAAATCAAACAAAAATGTTTCCATGGTGTGTATTCTTGTTCATTTTCATCAAAAAAACAAAATTAAACCCTGAATTAATCCTGAAAAACAAGAAATGAGCATAAAAGATGCTTCAGCGCAAGTGTTATTCTTACTAAAAGAGCCCAAATTTCTAAAAATATTGCGAAAAGCAACAATTTTCAGTTTTAGAGTGAATGTTTCAGGTGTAAAGAAGGCATTTATTACATTTTTAGAAAATTTAATTTTTCACATTTTTCCATGAAAAGTGCCAAACCCCCCCCTTTGGGTTCTAGGTGAAACTCTCACTCGACACAAATCAAACAAAAATGTTTCCATGGTGTGTATATTTGTTCATTTTCATCAAATAAACAAAATTAAACCCAGAATAAATCCTGAAAAACAAGAAATGAGCATAAAAGATGCTTCAGGGCAAGTGTTAATGTTACTAAAAGAGCCCAAATTTCTAAAAATATTGCGAAAAACCACAATCTTCTTTTTTGGAGTGAATGTTTGAGGTGTTTAGATGGCATTTATTTCATTTTTAGAAAATTTAATTTTTCACATTTTTCCATGAAAAGTGCCAATACCCCTTTGGGTTCTAGGTGAAAATCTCACTCGACACAAATCAAACAAAAATGTTCCAATGGTGTGTATTCTTGTTCATTTTCATCAAATAAAAAAAATAAAACTCAGAATAAATCCTGAAAGATAAGATATGAGCATAAAAGATGCTTCAGCGCAAGTGTTCATGTTACTAAAAGAGCCCAAATTTCTAAAAATATTGCGAAAAGCAACAATTTTCAGTTTTAGAGTGAATGTTTCAGGTGTATAGAAGGCATTTATTACATTTTTAGAAAATTTAATTTTTCACATTTTTCCAAAAAAGTGCCAATACCCCGCGCTTTGAGTTCTAGGTGAAAATCTCACTCTACACAAATCAAACAAAAATGTTTCCATGGTGTGTATTCTTGTTCATTTTCATCAAATTAACAAAATTAAACCCTGAATAAATCCTGAAAAACAAGAAATGAGCATAAAAGATGCTTCAGCGCAAGTGTTATTCTTACTAAAAGAGCCCAAATTTCTAAAAATATTGCGAAAAGCAACAATTTTCAGTTTTAGAGTGAATGTTTCAGGTGTAAAGAAGGCATGTATTACATTTTTAGAAAATTTCATTTTTCACATTTTTCCCTGAAAAGTGCCAATACCCCCCCCTTTGGGTTCTAGGTGATAATCTCACTCGACACAAATCAAACAAAAATGTATCCAAGGTGCGTATTGTTGTTCATTTTCATCAAATAAACAAAATAAAACCCAGAATTAATCCTGAAAGACAAGAAATGAGCATAAAAGTTGCTTCAGCGCAAGTTTTAATGTTACTAAAAGAGCCCAAATTTCTAAAAATATTGCGAAAAACAACAATCTTCTGTTTTAGAGTGAATGTTTGAGGTGTTTAGAAGGCATTTATTTCATTTTTAGAAAATTTAATTTTTCACATTTTTCCATGAAAAGTGCCAATACCCCCCCCATTGGGTTCTAGGTGAAAATCTCCTCGTCACAAATTAAACAAAAATGTTTCCATGGTGTGTATTGTTGCTCATTTTCATCAAATAAACAAAATAAAACCCAGAATTAATCTAGAAAGACAAGAAATGAGCATAAAAGTTGCTTCAGCGCTAGTGTTAATGTTACTAAAAGAGCCCAAATTTCTAAAAATATTGCGAAAAACAACAATCTTCTGTTTTAGAGGGAATGTTTGAGGTGTTTAGAAGGCATTTATTTCATTTTTAGAAAATTTAATTTTTCACATTTTTCCATGAAAAGTGCCAATACCCCCTTTGGGTTCTAGGTGAAAATCTCACTGGAAACAAATCAAACAAAAATGTATCCAAGGTGTGTATTGTTGTTCATTTTCATCAAATAAACAAAATAAAACCCAGAATTAATCTAGAAAGACAAGAAATGAGCATAAAAGAGTCTTCAGCGCAAGTGTTAATGTTACTAAAAGAGCCCAAATTTCTAAAAATATTGCGAAAAACAACAATCTTCTGTTTAAGAGTGAATGTTTGAGGTGTTTAGAAGGCATTTATTTCATTTTTAGAAAATTTAATTTTTCACATTTTTCCATGAAAAGTGCCAATACCCCCCCCTTTGGGTTCTAGGTGAAAATCTCACTTGACACAAATCAAACAAAAATGTTTCCATGGTGTGTATTATTGTTCATTTTCATCAAATAAACAAAATAAAACCCAGAATTAATCCTGAAAGACATGAAATGAGCATAAAAGATGCTTCAGCGCAAGTGTTAATGTTACTAAAAGAGCCCAAATTTCTAAAAATATTGCGAAAAACAACAATCTTCTGTTTTAGAGTGAATGTTTGAGGTGTTAAGAAGGCATTTATTTCATTTTTAGAAAATTTAATTTTTCACATTTTTCCATGAAAAGTGCCAATACCCCCCCCTTTGGGTTCTAGGTGAAAATCTCACTCGACACAAATCAAACAAAAATGTATCCAAGGTGTGTATTGTTGTTCATTTTCATCAAATAAACAAAATAAAACCCAGAATGTATCCTGAAAGACAATAAATGATCATAAAAGATGCTTCAGCCCAGGTGTTAATGTTACTAAAAGAGCCCAAATTTCTAAAAATATTGCGAAAAACAACAATCTTCTGTTTTAGAGTGAATGTTTGAGGTGTTTAGAAGGCATTTATTTCATTTTTAGAAAATTTAATTTTTCACATTTTTCCATGAAAAATGCCCATACCCCCCCCTATGGGTTCTAGGTGAAAATCTCACTGGACACAAATCAAACAAAAATGTATCCAAGGTGTGTATTGTTGTTCATTTTCATCAAATAAACAAAATAAAACCCAGAATTAATCCTGAAAGACAAGAAATGAGCATAAAGGTTGCTTCAGCGCAAGTGTTAATGTTACTAAAAGAGCCCAAATTTCTAAAAATATTGCGAAAAACAACAATCTTCTGTTTTAGAGTGAATGTTTGAGGTGTTTAGAAGGCATTTATTTCATTTTTAGAAAATTTAATTTTTCACATTTTTCCATGAAAAGTGCCAATACCCCCCTCTTTGGGTTCTAGGTGAAAATCTCCTCGACACAAATTAAACAAAAATGTTTCCATGGTGTGTATTGTTGCTCATTTTCATCAAATAAACAAAATAAAACCCAGAAATAATCTAGAAAGACAAGAAATGAGCATAAAAGTTGTTTCAGCGCAAGTGTTAATGTTACTAAAAGAGCCCAAATTTCTAAAAATATTGCGAAAAACCACAATCTTCTGTTTTAGAGTGAATGTTTGAGGTGTATAGAAGGCATTTATTTCATTTTTAGAAAATTTAATTTTTCACATTTTTCCATGAAAAGTGCCAATACCCCCCTTTGGGTTCTAGGTGAAAATCTCACTGGAAACAAATCAAACAAAAATGTATCCAAGGTGTGTATTGTTGTTCATTTTCATCAAATAAACAAAATAAAACCCAGAATTAATCTAGAAAGTTAAGAAATGAGCATAAAAGTTGCTTCAGCGCAAGTGTTAATGTTACTAAAAGAGCCCAAATTTCTAAAAATATTGCGAAAAACAACAATCTTCTGTTTAAGAGGGAATGTTTGAGGTGTTTAGAAGGCATTTATTTCATTTTTGAAAATTTAATTTTTCACATTTTTCCATGAAAAGTGCCAATACCCCCTTTGGGTTCTAGGTGAAAATCTCACTGGAAACAAATCAAAAAAAAATGTATCCAAGGTGTGTATTGTTGTTCATTTTCATCAAATAAACAAAATAAAACCCAGAATGTATCCTGAAAGACAATAAATGATCATAAAAGATGCTTCAGCCCAGGTGTTTATGTTACTAAAAGAGCCCAAATTTCTAAAAATATTGCGAAAAACAACAATCTTCTGTTTTAGAGTGAATGTTTGAGGTGTTTAGAAGGCATTTATTTCATTTTTAGAAAATTTAATTTTTCACATTTTTCCATGAAAAGTGCCAATGCCCCCCCCTTTGGGTTCTAGGTGAAAATCTCAGTCGACACAAATCAAACAAAATTGTATCCAAGGTGTGTATTGTTGTTCATTTTCATCAAATAAACAAAATAAAACCCAGAATGTATCCTGAAAGACAATAAATGATCATAAAAGATGCTTCAGCGAAAGTGTTAATGTTACTAAAAGAGCCCAAATTTCTAAAAATAATGCGAAAAAAAACAATCTTCTGTTTTAGAGTGAATGTTTGAGGTGTTTAGAAGGCATTTATTTCATTTTTAGAAAATTTAATTTTTCACATTTTTCCATGAAAAGTGCCAATACCCCCCCCCTTTGGGTTCAAGGTGAAAATCTCAGTCGACACAAATGAAACAAAAATGTATCCAAGGTTTGTAATGTTGTACATTTTCATCAAATAATCAAAATAAAACCAAGAATGTATCCTGAAAAACAATAAATGATCATAAAAGATGCTTCAGCCCAGGTGTAAATGTTACTAAAAGGGCCCAAATTTCTAAAAATATTGCGAAAAACAACAATCTTCTGTTTTAGAGTGAATGTTTGAGGTGTTTAGAAGGCATTTATTTCATTTTTAGAAAATTTAATTTTTCACATTTTTCCATGAAAAGTGCCAATACCCCCCCTTTGGGTTCTAGGTGAAAATCTCACTCGACACAAATCAAACAAAAATGTTTCCATGGTGTGCATTGTTGTTCATTTTCATCAAATAAACAAAATAAAACCCAGAATTAATCTTGAAAGACAAGAAATGAGCATAAAAGTTGCTTCAGCGCAAGTTTTAATGTTACTAAAAGAGCCCAAATTTCTAAAAATATTGCGAAAAACAACAATCTTCTGTTTTAGAGTGAATGTTTGAGGTGTTTAGAAGGCATTTATTTCATTTTTAGAAAATTTAATTTTTCACATTTTTCCATGAAAAGTGCCAATACCCCCCCCTTTGGGTTCTAGGTGAAAATCTCACTTGACACAAATCAAACAAAAATGTTTCCATGGTGTGTATTATTGTTCATTTTCATCAAATAAACAAAATAAAACCCAGAATTAATCCTGAAAGACATGAAATGAGCATAAAAGATGCTTCAGCGCAAGTGTTAATGTTACTTAAAGAGCCCAAATTTCTAAAAATATTGCGAAAAACAACAATCTTCTGTTTTAGAGTGAATGTTTGAGGTGTTAAGAAGGCATTTATTTCATTTTTAGAAAATTTAATTTTTCACATTTTTCCATGAAAAGTGCCAATACCCCCCCCTTTGGGTTCTAGGTGAAAATCTCACTCGACACAAATCAAACAAAAATGTATCCAAGGTGTGTATTGTTGTTCATTTTCATCAAATAAACAAAATAAAACCTAGAATGTATCCTGAAAGACAATAAATGATCATAAAAGATGCTTCAGCCCAGGTGTTAATGTTACTAAAAGAGCCCAAATTTCTAAAAATATTGCGAAAAACAACAATCTTCTGTTTTAGAGTGAATGTTTGAGGTGTTTAGAAGGCATTTATTTCATTTTTAGAAAATTTAATTTTTCACATTTTTCCATGAAAAATGCCCATACCCCCCCCTATGGGTTCTAGGTGAAAATCTCACTCGACACAAATCAAACAAAAATGTATCCAAGGTGTGTATTGTTGTTCATTTTCATCAAATAAACAAAATAAAACCCAGAATTAATCCTGAAAGACAAGATATGAGCATAAAAGTTGCTTCAGCGCAAGTGTTAATGTTACTAAAAGAGCCCAAATTTCTAAAAATATTGCGAAAAACAACAATCTTCTGTTTTAGAGTGAATGTTTGAGGTGTTTAGAAGGCATTTATTTCATTTTTAGAAAATTTAATTTTTCACATTTTTCCATGAAAAGTGCCAATACCCCCCTCTTTGGGTTCTAGGTGAAAATCTCCTCGACACAAATTAAACAAAAATGTTTCCATGGTGTGTATTGTTGCTCATTTTCATCAAATAAACAAAATAAAACCCAGAAATAATCTAGAAAGACAAGAAATGAGCATAAAAGTTGTTTCAGCGCAAGTGTTAATGTTATTAAGAGCCCAAATTTCTAAAAATATTGCGAAAAACAACAATCTTCTGTTTTAGAGGGAATGTTTGAGGTGTTTAGAAGGCATTTATTTCATTTTTAGAAAATTTAATTTTTCACATTTTTCCATGAAAAGTGCCAATACCCCCCTTTGGGTTCTAGGTGAAAATCTCACTGGAAACAAATCAAACAAAAATGTATCCAAGGTGTATTGTTGTTCATTTTCATCAAATAAACAAAATAAAACCCAGAATTAATCTAGAAAGACAAGAAATGAGCATAAAAGTTGCTTCAGCGCAAGTGTTAATGTTACTAAAAGAGCCCAAATTTCTAAAAATATTGCGAAAAACAACAATCTTCTGTTTAAGAGGGAATGTTTGAGGTGTTTAGAAGGCATTTATTTCATTTTTAGAAAATTTAATTTTTCACATTTTTCCATGAAAAGTGCCAATACCCCCTTTGGGTTCTAGGTGAAAATCTCACTGGAAACAAATCAAAAAAAAATGTATCCAAGGTGTGTATTGTTGTTCATTTTCATCAAATAAACAAAATAAAACCCAGAATGTATCCTGAAAGACAATAAATGATCATAAAAGATGCTTCAGCCCAGGTGTTTATGTTACTAAAAGAGCCCAAATTTCTAAAAATATTGCGAAAAACAACAATCTTCTGTTTTAGAGTGAATGTTTGAGGTGTTTAGAAGGCATTTATTTCATTTTTAGAAAATTTAATTTTTCACATTTTTCCATGAAAAGTGCCAATGCCCCCCCCTTTGGGTTCTAGGTGAAAATCTCAATCGACACAAATCAAACAAAATTGTATCCAAGGTGTGTATTGTTGTTCATTTTCATCAAATAAACAAAATAAAACCCAGAATGTATCCTGAAAGACAATAAATGATCATAAAAGATGCTTCAGCGAAAGTGTTAATGTTACTAAAAGAGCCCAAATTTCTAAAAATAATGCGAAAAACAACAATCTTCTGTTTTAGAGTGAATGTTTGAGGTGTTTAGAAGGCATTTATTTCATTTTTAGAAAATTTAATTTTTCACATTTTTCCATGAAAAGTGCCAATACCCCCCCCTTTGGGTTCAAGGTGAAAATCTCAGTCGACACAAATGAAACAAAAATGCATCCAAGGTTTGTAATGTTGTACATTTTCATCAAATAATCAAAATAAAACCAAGAATGTATCCTGAAAAACAATAAATGATCATAAAAGATGCTTCAGCCCAGGTGTTAATGTTACTAAAAGGGCCCAAATTTCTAAAAATATTGCGAAAAACAACAATCTTCTGTTTTAGAGTGAATGTTTGAGGTGTTTAGAAGGCATTTATTTCATTTTTAGAAAATTTAATTTTTCACATTTTTCCATGAAAAGTGCCAATACCCCCCCCTTTGGGTTCTAGGTGAAAATCTCACTCGACACAAATCAAACAAAAATGTTTCCATGGTGTGCATTGTTGTTCATTTTCATCAAATACACAAAATAAAACCCAGAATTAATCTTGAAAGACAAGAAATGAGCATTAAAGTTGCTTCAGGGAAAGACTTAATGTTACTAAAAGAGCCCAAATTTCTAAAAATTTTGCGAAAAACAACAATCTTCTGTTTTAGAGTGAATGTTTGAGGTGTTTAGAAGGCATTTATTTCATTTTTAGAAAATTTAATTTCTCACATTTTTCCATGAAAAGTGCCAATACCCCCCCCTTTGGGTTCTAGGTGAAAATCTCACTTGACACAAATCAAACAAAAATGTTTCCATGGTGTGTATTATTGTTCATTTTCAGCAAATAAACAAAATAAAACCCAGAATTAATCCTGAAAGACATGAAATGAGCATAAAAGATGCTTCAGCGCAAGTGTTAATGTTACTTAAAGAGCCCAAATTTCTAAAAATATTGCGAAAAAAAACAATCTTCTGTTTTAAAGTGAATGTTTGAGGTGTTTAGAAGGCATTTATTTCATTTTTAGAAAATTTAATTTTTCACATTTTTCCATGAAAAGTGCCAATACCCCCCCCTTTGGGTTCTAGGTGAAAATCTCACTCGACACAAATCCAACAAAAATGTATCCAAGGTGTGTATTGTTGTTCATTTTCATCAAATAAACAAAATAAAACCCAGAATGTATCCTGAAAGACAATAAATGATCATAAAAAATGCTTCAGCCCAGGTGTTAATGTTACTAAAAGAGCCCAAATTTCTAAAAATATTGCGAAAAACAACAATCTTCTGTTTTAGAGTGAATGTTTGAGGTGTTTAGAAGGCATTTATTTCATTTTTAGGAAATTTAATTTTTCACATTTTTCCATGAAAAGTGCCATTACCCCCCCCTTTGGGTTCTAGGTGAAAATCTCACTCGACACAAATCAAACAAAAATGTATCCAAAGTGTGTATTGTTGTTCATTTTCATCAAATAAACAAAATAAAACCCAGAATTAATCCTGAAAGACAAGAAATGAGCATAAAAGTTGCTTCAGCGCAAGTGTTAATGTTACTAAAAGAGCCCAAATTTCTAAAAATATTGCGAAAAACAACAATCTTCTGTTTTAGAGTGAATGTTTGAGGTGTTTAGAAGGCATTTATTTCATTTTTAGAAAATTTAATTTTTCACATTTTTCCATGAAAAGTGCCAATACCCCCACCTTTGGGTTCTAGGTGAAAATCTCCTCGACACAAATTAAACAAAAATGTTTCCATGGTGTGTATTGTTGCTCATTTTCATCAAATAAACAAAATAAAACCCAGAATTAATCTAGAAAGACAAGAAATGAGCATAAAAGTTGCTTCAGCGCAAGTGTTAATGTTACTAAAAGAGCCCAAATTTCTAAAAATATTGCGAAAAACAACAATCTTCTGTTTTAGAGGGAATGTTTGAGGTGTTTAGAAGGCATTTATTTCATTTTTAGAAAATTTAATTTTTCACATTTTTCCATGAAAAGTGCCAATACCCTCTTTGGGTTCTAGGTCAAAATCTCACTGGAAACAAATCAAACAAAAATGTATCCAAGGTGTGTATTGTTGTTCATTTTCATCAAATAAACAAAATAAAACCCAGAATTAATCTAGAAAGACAAGAAATGAGCATAAAAGTTGCTTCAGCGCAAGTGTTAATGTTACTAAAAGAGCCCAAATTTCTAAAAATATTGCGAAAAACAACAATCTTCTGTTTTAGAGGGAATGTTTGAGGTGTTTAGAAGGCATTTATTTCATTTTTAGAAAATTTAATTTTTCACATTTTTCCATGAAAAGTGCCAATACCCCCTTTGGGTTTTAGGTGAAAATCTCACTGGAAACAAATCAAACAAAAATGTATCCAAGGTGTGTATTGTTGTTCATTTTCATCAAATAAACAAAATAAAACCCAGAATGTATCCTGAAAGACAATAAATGATCATAAAAGATGCTTCAGCCCAGGTGTTTATGTTACTAAAAGAGCCCAAATTTCTAAAAATATTGCGAAAAACAACAATCTTCTGTTTTAGAGTGAATGTTTGAGGTGTTTAGAAGGCATTTATTTCATTTTTAGAAAATTTAATTTTTCACATTTTTCCATGAAAAGTGCCAATACCCCCCCTTTGGGTTCTAGGTGAAAATCTCACTCGACACAAATCAAACAAAAATGTTTTCATGGTGTGTATTGTTGTTCATTTTTATCAAATAAACAAAATAAAACCCAGAATTAATCTTTAAAGACAAGAAATGAGCATAAAAGTTGCTTCAGGGAAAGACTTAATGTTACTAAAAGAGCCCAAATTTCTAAAAATTTTGCGAAAAACAACAATCTTCTGTTTTAGAGTGAATGTTTGAGGTGTTTAGATGGCATTTGTTTCATTTTTAGAAAATTAAATTTTTCTCATTTATCCATGAGAAGTGCCAATACCCCCTTTGGGTTCTAGGTGAAAATCTCACTTGACGCAAATCAAACAAAAATGTTTCCATGGTGTGTATTGTTGTTCATTTTCATCAAATAAACAAAATAAAACCCAGAATTAATCCTGAAAGACATGAAATGAGCATAAAAGATGCTTCAGCGCAAGTGTTGATGTTACTTAAAGAGCCCAAATTTCTAAAAATATTGCGAAAAACAACAATCTTCTGTTTTAGAGTGAATGTTTTAGGTGTTTAGAAGGCATTTATTTCATTTTTAGAAAATTTAATTTTTCACATTTTTCCATGAAAAGTGCCAATACCCCCCCCTTTGGGTTCTAGGTGAAAATCTCACTCGACACAAATCAAACAAAAATGTATCCAAGGTGTGTATTGTTGTTCATTTTCATCAAATAAACAAAATAAAACCCAGAATGTATCCTGAAAGACAATAAATGATCATAAAAGATGCTTCAGCCCAGGTGTTAATGTTACTAAAAGAGCCCAAATTTCTAAAAATATTGCGAAAAACAACAATCTTCTGTTTTAGAGTGAATGTTTGAGGTGTTTAGATGGCATTTATTTCATTTTTAGAAAATTTAATTTTTCACATTTTTCCATGAAAAGTGCCAATACCCCCTTTGGGTTCAAGGTGAAAATCTCAGTCGACACAAATCAAACAAAAATGTATCCAAGGTTTGTAATGTTGTACATTTTCATCAAATAATCAAAATAAAACCCAGAATGTATCCTGAAAGACAATAAATGATCATAAAAGATGCTTCAGCGCAAGTGTTAATGTTACTAAAAGAGCCCAAATTTCTAAAAATATTGCGAAAAACAACAATCTTCTGTTTTAGAGTGAATGTTTGAGGTGTTTAGAAGGCATTTATTTCATTTTTAGAAAATTTAATTTTTTACATTTTTCCATGAAAAGTGTTAATACGCCCCTTTGGGTTCAAGGTGAAAATCTCACTCGACACAAATCAAACAAAAATGTTTCCAGTGTGTGTTTTGTTGTTTATTTTCATCAATTAAACAAAATAAAACCCAGAATGAATCCTGAAAGACAATAAAATTCATAAATGATGCTTCAGCGCAAGTGTTAATGTTACTAAAAGAGCCCAAATTTCTAAAAAGATTGCGAAAAACAACAATCTTCTGTTTTAGAGTGAATGTTTGTGGTGTTTAGAAGGCATTTAATTCATTTTTAGAAAATTTAATTTTTCACATTTTTCCATTAAAAGTGCCAATACCCCCCCCTTTGGGTTCTAGGTGAAAATCTCACTCGACACAAATCAAACAAAAATGTATCCAAGGTGTGTATTGTTGTTCATTTTCATCAAATAAACAAAATAAAACCCAGAATTAATCCTGAAATACAATAAATGATCATAAAAGATGCTTCAGCCCAGGTGTTAATGTTATTAAAAGAGCCCAAATTTCTAAAAATATTGCGAAAAACAACAATCTTCTGTTTTAGAGTGAATGTTTTAGGTGTTTAGAAGGCATTTATTTCATTTTTAGAAAATTTAATTTTTCACATTTTTCCATGAAAAGTGCCAATACCCCCCCTTCGGGTTCTAGGTGAAAATCTCACTCGACACAAATCAAACAAAAATGTTTCCATGGTGTGTATTGTTGTTCATTTTCATCAAATAAACAAAATAAAACCCAGAATTAATCTTGAAAGACAAGAAATGAGCATAAAAGTTGCTTCAGGGAAAGACTTAATGTTACTAAAAGAGCCCAAATTTCTAAAAATTTTGCGAAAAACAACAATCTTCTGTTTTAGAGTGAATGTTTGAGGTGTTTAGAAGGCATTTATTTCATTTTTAGAAGATTTAATTTTCACATTTTTCCATGAAAAGTGCCAATACCCCCCCCTTTGGGTTCTAGGTGAAAATCTCACTTGACACAAATCAAACAAAAATGTATCCAAGGTGTGTATTGTTGTTCATTTTCATCACATAAACAAAATAAAACCCAGAATTAATCCTGAAAGACAAGAAATGAGCATAAAAGTTGCTTCAGCGCAAGTGTTAATGTTACTAAAAGAGCCCAAATTTCTAAAAATATTGCGAAAAACAACAGTCTTCTGTTTTAGAGTGAATGTTTGAGGTGTTTAGAAGGCATTTATTTCATTTTTCGAAAATTTAATTTTTCACATTTTTCCATGAAAAGTGCCAATACCCCCCCCTTTGGGTTCTAGGTGAAAATCTCCTCGACACAAATTAAACAAAAATATTTCCATGGTGTGTATTGTTGCTCATTTTCATCAAATAAACAAAATAAAACCCAGAATTAATCTAGAAAGACAAGAAATGAGCATAAAAGTTGCTTCAGCGCAAGTGTTAATGTTACTAAAAGAGCCCAAATTTCTAAAAATATTGCGAAAAACAACAATCTTCTGTTTTAGAGGGAATGTTTGAGGTGTTTAGAAGGCATTTATTTCATTTTTAGAAAATTTAATTTTTCACATTTTTCCATGAAAAGTGCCAATACCCCCAAGTCACAGAGATCTGGGCCTTCGACAGCGACCTGCCGATTTTGGAAGCAGAAGGATATGCAGCCTTGATGGGGCTCACCCACGCCTTAGAGATATGTCCACCCTTTTGTAATATTAATATGTATACGGACAACATGAATGTATTATACACTATGTTACGAGGCAAAGGAGTATTGTTCCATAATGCCGAATTAAAGCGTTTGTATATAGAAACAATAAAGGAACAGTCACAAGTTGTGACCTGGCAGTACATCTCCACCGCCGAGAATCCAGCCGATCGTCCGTCCCGGACCGTCCTTCCTCCCTATGCCAGATCGGCCGCCAATTCGGCGGTCGGATGGATATATAGGAGGGACGAGGCCTGAGGCGGCAGTCGGTTGGAAATTCTTGGTGTGGAGGTGTGCTGCCAGATCTCTCCTTGCTCGACTCCCATGTCGCAACGCAGCACCTCGCCCGTCTTCTCCCCCCGACACACCCGGCAAAAGCGACGGCCCACGCCTCCTCGAACGGACCCCGAACCCGGACCTAGCCGTCCACGTGCCGCCCAACGTTCACCGTCATCTTCACCGAACCGGCAGAGAAACGTCTCACCAATACTATCAATGGGGGACGAGGAGCCGCAGTGGGCGGTTGCCCTGAGGCAGATGATGACGCAATTGGCGGAAAAGGTAGACGAAAATTCCCAAAGGCTTAATTCCAGCCAGCAACTGCCACATCAGCCGCCGACCCTGCCGACACGATCCTTCAAGGAACTGGCGCCGCCAACGCCTGGGCATCATATTGAGACTCCGCCGGACGCTGAGTGCCTAGCCCTGTTTTGGGGAATCCGGGATACAAAAGATAACGGCCGCCTGAGCAGACGGGACCTTCACGAGTGTAATTCCTTGCTCACTCTCGCAAGTCAGTGGCCCCAGCTCCCCGAGCCAGCAAAGGCAATGATTTACAACCGCCTACGCATCCTAGCAGTGGTTCAGCACCATGGATGGGAGGCGGCCATTAAGCTCACGGAGAATGCGGGAAACGAACTCCTCCGGCTGCCGCCGAACTCGGTCCCGGTGACACCGACGGTGATAGTGCAAGCCCCAGCATCCAACGCCCGGGCACCCGGAGGAACCAGAGCTTACAAAGCGCCTACAAACCCTCCCTTACGGCCCTTTCGCGGCCGCGGACGAGGCGGGAGGCGGCCCGCCTCCAATACCAACTAGCATCCCTCCTCAACCCAACCCCGGGACATCCAGCCGGACAGCTCCATCGCTTCGCCCTCCTCAGCAGCCAGTTGAAGCAGATCCGGACAGTTCGACGGGGCAGGAAGCAGAGACCGCGGACACCCTGACGGACCGCCTCTTCGAGGAACTTCTGTTGCTAGAGGGATCTGCAGAGCCAGCGGAGGCAAGCGAACTGCAGGCAAGTGACAGTGGTAGTGACACGGCATCTCTACAAAGTGATTTTAGTGATAATGGAATTAGTGATGTTGTAAGTGAAAGTGATAATAGCGAGTTCGACGGCGTGGATGCAGTCTCCAACCTCGTCGCAATCCTGAATGAGGTCACGAACCCAGAGCGCCTTCTCCCCCGGGCCGCTTCCCCCGCACCCGAAGAGAACGGGCAACCCGGCGCCCAGATCCATGAGGTAGACGATTACGTAGAAATTCCAATATTTCCTACGGCCGCTAAATATCCCTACCAGAATGCGTCCGTGAGACGACTAGTTGCGGAGGGAGCCAACCTCGCAAAGCCTTCAGCAGCGCCATATGTCTTCAAACCAACACGGGTCAAACCCGAAATTTTGCACTGGGTAGATAATTTGGTCCAACGAGGTGTGCTGGCGATGGCCAGGCCTTCCTGTGCTTTTCCCCTGATCGCGATTCCAAAGGCATCAGGGGGTATTCGGATTATTCAGGATCTGTCCGATTGGACAAAGTTTTATAACAAACCAAAATTTACGCTCAAGGACGCCGCCAAGGCACTTGAAACGATCCCAGACGGCTCCCTCCTCATTAAATTGGACCTCAGGGATGCATTCTGGCAAATACCTATTCACCCTTCCCACAGGAATTTCTACGGTATATTCGTTAACGGCGAATATTTTCAATGGACTCGGCTACCCATGGGACACGCCCTGGCACCCGCAATCATGCAAAGATGGGCAAGGGCGGTGGCACAGGAAATTTACCACAAGTTTCATGTGCCGATGATCGCCTATCTGGACGACTGGCTGCTCGTTCTCAACCCTCAAGGCCCCCACCCGGTTAACGAAATTATCCAGTTTTTAACTATAGATTTAGGTATTTCTCTGAATCTGGGTAAGAGTGTGCTGGTTCCCACCACGCGCATTAAATATTTGGGGGTAAATATTAACACCATAGACAGACAACTGTCCCTGACCAAAGGAAGCCTGACTCGAGCGAGATACATCTTGGACATCATTCCCCGGCTTCGCCGGAAGGACTTTCCCAAGGCACTTGGGTTCATCTCCTGGTGTGCCTACATCCTCCGCCTCCCATACTTTATTATGTCGGACCTTGCCCGCAGACAAGTAACCTGGGCAGAGGAGCTATGGGAGGCGGGGGTATGGGCAAAGGCAAGGTATTTCAATAACTTCGCCACACAGGTGGATGTCTTCACAGATGCGACGCCCTTCCAAGCGGCTTGGACCATCCCGCAATTACAAGTCACAGAGATCTGGGCCTTCGACAGCGACCTGCCGATTTTGGAAGCAGAAGGATATGCAGCCTTGATGGGGCTCACCCACGCCTTAGAGATATGTCCACCCTTTTGTAATATTAATATGTATACGGACAACATGAATGTATTATACACTATGTTACGAGGCAAAGGAGTATTGTTCCATAATGCCGAATTAAAGCGTTTGTATATAGAAACAATAAAGGAACAGTCACAAGTTGTGACCTGGCAGTACATCTCCACCGCCGAGAATCCAGCCGATCGTCCGTCCCGGACCGTCCTTCCTCCCTATGCCAGATCGGCCGCCAATTCGGCGGTCGGATGGATATATAGGAGGGACGAGGCCTGAGGCGGCAGTCGGTTGGAAATTCTTGGTGTGGAGGTGTGCTGCCAGATCTCTCCTTGCTCGACTCCCATGTCGCAACGCAGCACCTCGCCCGTCTTCTCCCCCCGACACACCCGGCAAAAGCGACGGCCCACGCCTCCTCGAACGGACCCCGAACCCGGACCTAGCCGTCCACGTGCCGCCCAACGTTCACCGTCATCTTCACCGAACCGGCAGAGAAACGTCTCACCAATACTATCAATGGGGGACGAGGAGCCGCAGTGGGCGGTTGCCCTGAGGCAGATGATGACGCAATTGGCGGAAAAGGTAGACGAAAATTCCCAAAGGCTTAATTCCAGCCAGCAACTGCCACATCAGCCGCCGACCCTGCCGACACGATCCTTCAAGGAACTGGCGCCGCCAACGCCTGGGCATCATATTGAGACTCCGCCGGACGCTGAGTGCCTAGCCCTGTTTTGGGGAATCCGGGATACAAAAGATAACGGCCGCCTGAGCAGACGGGACCTTCACGAGTGTAATTCCTTGCTCACTCTCGCAAGTCAGTGGCCCCAGCTCCCCGAGCCAGCAAAGGCAATGATTTACAACCGCCTACGCATCCTAGCAGTGGTTCAGCACCATGGATGGGAGGCGGCCATTAAGCTCACGGAGAATGCGGGAAACGAACTCCTCCGGCTGCCGCCGAACTCGGTCCCGGTGACACCGACGGTGATAGTGCAAGCCCCAGCATCCAACGCCCGGGCACCCGGAGGAACCAGAGCTTACAAAGCGCCTACAAACCCTCCCTTACGGCCCTTTCGCGGCCGCGGACGAGGCGGGAGGCGGCCCGCCTCCAATACCAACTAGCATCCCTCCTCAACCCAACCCCGGGACATCCAGCCGGACAGCCCCATCGCTTCGCCCTCCTCAGCAGCCAGTTGAAGCAGATCCGGACAGTTCGACGGGGCAGGAAGCAGAGACCGCGGACACCCTGACGGACCGCCTCTTCGAGGAACTTCTGTTGCTAGAGGGATCTGCAGAGCCAGCGGAGGCAAGCGAACTGCAGGCAAGTGACAGTGGTAGTGACACGGCATCTCTACAAAGTGATTTTAGTGATAATGGAATTAGTGATGTTGTAAGTGATAGTGATAATAGCGAGTTCGACGGCGTGGATGCAGTATCCAACCTCGTCGCAATCCTGAATGAGGTCACGAACCCAGAGCGCCTTCTCCCCCGGGCCGCTTCCCCCGCACCCGAAGAGAACGGGCAACCCGGCGCCCAGATCCATGAGGTAGACGATTACGTAGAAATTCCAATATTTCCTGCGGCCGCTAAATATCCCTACCAGAATGCGTCCGTGAGACGACTAGTTGCGGAGGGAGCCAACCTCGCAAAGCCTTCAGCAGCGCCATATGTCTTCAAACCAACACGGGTCAAACCCGAAATTTTGCACTGGGTAGATAATTTGGTCCAACGAGGTGTGCTGGCGATGGCCAGGCCTTCCTGTGCTTTTCCCCTGATCGCGATTCCAAAGGCATCAGGGGGTATTCGGATTATTCAGGATCTGTCCGATTGGACAAAGTTTTATAACAAACCAAAATTTACGCTCAAGGACGCCGCCAAGGCACTTGAAACGATCCCAGACGGCTCCCTCCTCATTAAATTGGACCTCAGGGATGCATTCTGGCAAATACCTATTCACCCTTCCCACAGGAATTTCTACGGTATATTCGTTAACGGCGAATATTTTCAATGGACTCGGCTACCCATGGGACACGCCCTGGCACCCGCAATCATGCAAAGATGGGCAAGGGCGGTGGCACAGGAAATTTACCACAAGTTTCATGTGCCGATGATCGCCTATCTGGACGACTGGCTGCTCGTTCTCAACCCTCAAGGCCCCCACCCGGTTAACGAAATTATCCAGTTTTTAACTATAGATTTAGGTATTTCTCTGAATCTGGGTAAGAGTGTGCTGGTTCCCACCACGCGCATTAAATATTTGGGGGTAAATATTAACACCATAGACAGACAACTGTCCCTGACCAAAGGAAGCCTGACTCGAGCGAGATACATCTTGGACATCATTCCCCGGCTTCGCCGGAAGGACTTTCCCAAGGCACTTGGGTTCATCTCCTGGTGTGCCTACATCCTCCGCCTCCCATACTTTATTATGTCGGACCTTGCCCGCAGACAAGTAACCTGGGCAGAGGAGCTATGGGAGGCGGGGGTATGGGCAAAGGCAAGGTATTTCAATAACTTCGCCACACAGGTGGATGTCTTCACAGATGCGACGCCCTTCCAAGCGGCTTGGACCATCCCGCAATTACAAGTCACAGAGATCTGGGCCTTCGACAGCGACCTGCCGATTTTGGAAGCAGAAGGATATGCAGCCTTGATGGGGCTCACCCACGCCTTAGAGATATGTCCACCCTTTTGTAATATTAATATGTATACGGACAACATGAATGTATTATACACTATGTTACGAGGCAAAGGAGTATTGTTCCATAATGCCGAATTAAAGCGTTTGTATATAGAAACAATAAAGGAACAGTCACAAGTTGTGACCTGGCAGTACATCTCCACCGCCGAGAATCCAGCCGATCGTCCGTCCCGGACCGTCCTTCCTCCCTATGCCAGATCGGCCGCCAATTCGGCGGTCGGATGGATATATAGGAGGGACGAGGCCTGAGGCGGCAGTCGGTTGGAAATTCTTGGTGTGGAGGTGTGCTGCCAGATCTCTCCTTGCTCGACTCCCATGTCGCAACGCAGCACCTCGCCCGTCTTCTCCCCCCGACACACCCGGCAAAAGCGACGGCCCACGCCTCCTCGAACGGACCCCGAACCCGGACCTAGCCGTCCACGTGCCGCCCAACGTTCACCGTCATCTTCACCGAACCGGCAGAGAAACGTCTCACCAATACTATCAATGGGGGACGAGGAGCCGCAGTGGGCGGTTGCCCTGAGGCAGATGATGACGCAATTGGCGGAAAAGGTAGACGAAAATTCCCAAAGGCTTAATTCCAGCCAGCAACTGCCACATCAGCCGCCGACCCTGCCGACACGATCCTTCAAGGAACTGGCGCCGCCAACGCCTGGGCATCATATTGAGACTCCGCCGGACGCTGAGTGCCTAGCCCTGTTTTGGGGAATCCGGGATACAAAAGATAACGGCCGCCTGAGCAGACGGGACCTTCACGAGTGTAATTCCTTGCTCACTCTCGCAAGTCAGTGGCCCCAGCTCCCCGAGCCAGCAAAGGCAATGATTTACAACCGCCTACGCATCCTAGCAGTGGTTCAGCACCATGGATGGGAGGCGGCCATTAAGCTCACGGAGAATGCGGGAAACGAACTCCTCCGGCTGCCGCCGAACTCGGTCCCGGTGACACCGACGGTGATAGTGCAAGCCCCAGCATCCAACGCCCGGGCACCCGGGGGAACCAGAGCTTACAAAGCGCCTACAAACCCTCCCTTACGGCCCTTTCGCGGCCGCGGACGAGGCGGGAGGCGGCCCGCCTCCAATACCAACTAGCATCCCTCCTCAACCCAACCCCGGGACATCCAGCCGGACAGCTCCATCGCTTCGCCCTCCTCAGCAGCCAGTTGAAGCAGATCCAGACAGTTCGACGGGGCAGGAAGCAGAGACCGCGGACACCCTGACGGACCGCCTCTTCGAGGAACTTCTGTTGCTAGAGGGATCTGCAGAGCCAGCGGAGGCAAGCGAACTGCAGGCAAGTGACAGTGGTAGTGACACGGCATCTCTACAAAGTGATTTTAGTGATAATGGAATTAGTGATGTTGTAAGTGATAGTGATAATAGCGAGTTCGACGGCGTGGATGCAGTATCCAACCTCGTCGCAATCCTGAATGAGGTCACGAACCCAGAGCGCCTTCTCCCCCGGGCCGCTTCCCCCGCACCCGAAGAGAACGGGCAACCCGGCGCCCAGATCCATGAGGTAGACGATTACGTAGAAATTCCAATATTTCCTGCGGCCGCTAAATATCCCTACCAGAATGCGTCCGTGAGACGACTAGTTGCGGAGGGAGCCAACCTCGCAAAGCCTTCAGCAGCGCCATATGTCTTCAAACCAACACGGGTCAAACCCGAAATTTTGCACTGGGTAGATAATTTGGTCCAACGAGGTGTGCTGGCGATGGCCAGGCCTTCCTGTGCTTTTCCCCTGATCGCGATTCCAAAGGCATCAGGGGGTATTCGGATTATTCAGGATCTGTCCGATTGGACAAAGTTTTATAACAAACCAAAATTTACGCTCAAGGACGCCGCCAAGGCACTTGAAACGATCCCAGACGGCTCCCTCCTCATTAAATTGGACCTCAGGGATGCATTCTGGCAAATACCTATTCACCCTTCCCACAGGAATTTCTACGGTATATTCGTTAACGGCGAATATTTTCAATGGACTCGGCTACCCATGGGACACGCCCTGGCACCCGCAATCATGCAAAGATGGGCAAGGGCGGTGGCACAGGAAATTTACCACAAGTTTCATGTGCCGATGATCGCCTATCTGGACGACTGGCTGCTCGTTCTCAACCCTCAAGGCCCCCACCCGGTTAACGAAATTATCCAGTTTTTAACTATAGATTTAGGTATTTCTCTGAATCTGGGTAAGAGTGTGCTGGTTCCCACCACGCGCATTAAATATTTGGGGGTAAATATTAACACCATAGACAGACAACTGTCCCTGACCAAAGGAAGCCTGACTCGAGCGAGATACATCTTGGACATCATTCCCCGGCTTCGCCGGAAGGACTTTCCCAAGGCACTTGGGTTCATCTCCTGGTGTGCCTACATCCTCCGCCTCCCATACTTTATTATGTCGGACCTTGCCCGCAGACAAGTAACCTGGGCAGAGGAGCTATGGGAGGCGGGGGTATGGGCAAAGGCAAGGTATTTCAATAACTTCGCCACACAGGTGGATGTCTTCACAGATGCGACGCCCTTCCAAGCGGCTTGGACCATCCCGCAATTACAAGTCACAGAGATCTGGGCCTTCGACAGCGACCTGCCGATTTTGGAAGCAGAAGGATATGCAGCCTTGATGGGGCTCACCCACGCCTTAGAGATATGTCCACCCTTTTGTAATATTAATATGTATACGGACAACATGAATGTATTATACACTATGTTACGAGGCAAAGGAGTATTGTTCCATAATGCCGAATTAAAGCGTTTGTATATAGAAACAATAAAGGAACAGTCACAAGTTGTGACCTGGCAGTACATCTCCACCGCCGAGAATCCAGCCGATCGTCCGTCCCGGACCGTCCTTCCTCCCTATGCCAGATCGGCCGCCAATTCGGCGGTCGGATGGATATATAGGAGGGACGAGGCCTGAGGCGGCAGTCGGTTGGAAATTCTTGGTGTGGAGGTGTGCTGCCAGATCTCTCCTTGCTCGACTCCCATGTCGCAACGCAGCACCTCGCCCGTCTTCTCCCCCCGACACACCCGGCAAAAGCGACGGCCCACGCCTCCTCGAACGGACCCCGAACCCGGACCTAGCCGTCCACGTGCCGCCCAACGTTCACCGTCATCTTCACCGAACCGGCAGAGAAACGTCTCACCAATACTATCAATGGGGGACGAGGAGCCGCAGTGGGCGGTTGCCCTGAGGCAGATGATGACGCAATTGGCGGAAAAGGTAGACGAAAATTCCCAAAGGCTTAATTCCAGCCAGCAACTGCCACATCAGCCGCCGACCCTGCCGACACGATCCTTCAAGGAACTGGCGCCGCCAACGCCTGGGCATCATATTGAGACTCCGCCGGACGCTGAGTGCCTAGCCCTGTTTTGGGGAATCCGGGATACAAAAGATAACGGCCGCCTGAGCAGACGGGACCTTCACGAGTGTAATTCCTTGCTCACTCTCGCAAGTCAGTGGCCCCAGCTCCCCGAGCCAGCAAAGGCAATGATTTACAACCGCCTACGCATCCTAGCAGTGGTTCAGCACCATGGATGGGAGGCGGCCATTAAGCTCACGGAGAATGCGGGAAACGAACTCCTCCGGCTGCCGCCGAACTCGGTCCCGGTGACACCGACGGTGATAGTGCAAGCCCCAGCATCCAACGCCCGGGCACCCGGAGGAACCAGAGCTTACAAAGCGCCTACAAACCCTCCCTTACGGCCCTTTCGCGGCCGCGGACGAGGCGGGAGGCGGCCCGCCTCCAATACCAACTAGCATCCCTCCTCAACCCAACCCCGGGACATCCAGCCGGACAGCTCCATCGCTTCGCCCTCCTCAGCAGCCAGTTGAAGCAGATCCGGACAGTTCGACGGGGCAGGAAGCAGAGACCGCGGACACCCTGACGGACCGCCTCTTCGAGGAACTTCTGTTGCTAGAGGGATCTGCAGAGCCAGCGGAGGCAAGCGAACTGCAGGCAAGTGACAGTGGTAGTGACACGGCATCTCTACAAAGTGATTTTAGTGATAATGGAATTAGTGATGTTGTAAGTGATAGTGATAATAGCGAGTTCGACGGCGTGGATGCAGTCTCCAACCTCGTCGCAATCCTGAATGAGGTCACGAACCCAGAGCGCCTTCTCCCCCGGGCCGCTTCCCCCGCACCCGAAGAGAACGGGCAACCCGGCGCCCAGATCCATGAGGTAGACGATTACGTAGAAATTCCAATATTTCCTACGGCCGCTAAATATCCCTACCAGAATGCGTCCGTGAGACGACTAGTTGCGGAGGGAGCCAACCTCGCAAAGCCTTCAGCAGCGCCATATGTCTTCAAACCAACACGGGTCAAACCCGAAATTTTGCACTGGGTAGATAATTTGGTCCAACGAGGTGTGCTGGCGATGGCCAGGCCTTCCTGTGCTTTTCCCCTGATCGCGATTCCAAAGGCATCAGGGGGTATTCGGATTATTCAGGATCTGTCCGATTGGACAAAGTTTTATAACAAACCAAAATTTACGCTCAAGGACGCCGCCAAGGCACTTGAAACGATCCCAGACGGCTCCCTCCTCATTAAATTAAACCTCAGGGATGCATTCTGGCAAATTTGTTTTTCGCAATATTTTTAGAAATTTGGGCTCTTTTAGTAACATTAACACCTGGGCTGAAGCATCTTTTATGATCATTTATTGTCTTTCAGCATACATTCTGGGTTTTATTTTGTTTATTTGATGAAAATGAACAACAATACACACCTTGGATACATTTTTGTTTGATTTGTGTCGAGTGAGATTTTCACCTAGAACCCAAAGGGGGGGGTATGGGCACTTTTCATGGAAAAATGTGAAAAATTAAATTTTCTAAAAATGAAATAAATGCCTTCTAAACACCTCAAACATTCACTCTAAAACAGAAGATTGTTGTTTTTCGCAAAATTTTTAGAAATTTGGGCTCTTTTAGTAACATTAAGTCTTTCCCTGAAGCAACTTTTATGCTCATTTCTTGTCTTTCAAGATTAATTCTGGGTTTTATTTTGTTTATTTGATGAAAATGAACAACAATACACACCATGGAAACATTTTTGTTTGATTTGTGTCTTCTGCTTCCAAAATCGGCAAGTCGCTGTCGAAGGCCCAGATCTCTGTGACTTGTAATTGCGGGATGGTCCAAGCCGCTTGGAAGGGCGTCGCATCTGTGAAGACATCCACCTGTGTGGCGAAGTTATTGAAATACCTTGCCTTTGCCCATACCACCGCCTCCCATAGCTCCTCTGCCCAGGTTACTTGTCTGCGGGCAAGGTCCGACATAATAAAGTATGGGAGGCGGAGGATGTAGGCACACCAGGAGATGAACCCAAGTGCCTTGGGAAAGTCCTTCCGGCGAAGCCGGGAAATGATGTCCAAGATGTATCTCGCTCGAGTCAGGCTTTGGGTTCTAGGTGAAAATCTCACTGGAAACAAATCAAACAAAAATGTATCCAAGGTGTGTATTGTTGTTCATTTTCATCAAATAAACAAAATAAAACCCAGAATTAATCTAGAAAGACAAGAAATGAGCATAAAAGTTGCTTCAGCGCAAGTGTTAATGTTACTAAAAGAGCCCAAATTTCTAAAAATATTGCGAAAAACAACAATCTTCTGTTTTAGAGGGAACGTTTGAGGTGTTTAGAAGGCATTTATTTCATTTTTAGAAAATTTAATTTTTCACATTTTTCCATGAAAAGTGCCAATACCCCCTTTGGGTTCTAGGTGAAAATCTCACTGGAAACAAATCAAACAAAAATGTATCCAAGGTGTGTATTGTTGTTCATTTTCATCAAACAAAATAATAAAACCCAGAATGTATCCTGAAAGACAATAAATGATCATAAAAGATGCTTCAGCCCAGGTGTTAATGTTACTAAAAGAGCCCAAATTTCTAAAAATATTGCGAAAAACAACAATCTTCTGTTTTAGAGTGAATGTTTGAGGTGTTTAGAAGGCATTTATTTCATTTTTAGAAAATTTAATTTTTCACATTTTTCCATGAAAAGTGCCAATACCCCCCCCTTTGGGTTCTAGGTGAAAATCTCACTCGGCACAAATCAATCAAAAATGTTTCCATGGTGTGTATTGTTGTTCATTTTCATCAAATAAACAAAATAAAACCCAGAATGTATCCTGAAAGACAATAAATGATCATAAAAGATGCTTCAGCGAAAGTGTTAATGTTACTAAAAGAGCCCAAATTTCTAAAAAAATTGCGAAAAACAACAATCTTCTGTTTTAGAGTGAATGTTTGAGGTGTTTAGAAGGCATTTATTTCATATTTAGAAAATTTAATTTTTCACATTTTTCCATGAAAAGTGCCAATACCCCCCCTTTGGGTTCTAGGTGAAAATCTCACTCGATACAAATCAAACAAAAATGTATCCAAGGTGTGTATTGTTGTTCATTTTCATCAAATAAACAAAATAGAACCCAGAATGAATCCTGAATAACAATAAAAGATCATAAAAGATGCTTCAGCCCAAGTGTTAATGTTACTAAAAGAGCCCAAATTTCTAAAAATATTGCGAAAAACAACAATCTTCTGTTTCAGAGGGAATGTTTGAGGTGTTTAGAAGGCATTTATTTCATTTTTAGAAAATTTAATTTTTCACATTTTTCCATGAAAAGTGCCAATACCCCCCCCTTTGGGTTCTAGGTGAAAATCTCACTCGGCACAAATCAATCAAAAATGTTTCCATGGTGTGTATTGTTGTTTATTTTCATCAAATAAACAAATAAAACCCAGAATTAATCCTAAAAGACAAGAAATGAGCATAAAAGATGCTTCAGCGCAAGTGTTAATGTTACTAAAAGAGCCCAAATTTCTAAAAATTTTGCGAAAACAACAATCTTCTGTTTTAGAGTGAATGTTTGAGGTGTTTAGAAGGCATTTATTTCATTTTTAGAAAATTTAATTTTTCACATTTTTCCATAAAAAGTTCCAATACCCCCCCCTTTGGGTTCAAGGTGAAAATCTCACTCGACACAAAACAAACAAAAATGTATCCAAGGTGTGTATTGTTGTTAATTTAATCAAATAAACAAAATAAAACCCAGAATGAATCCTGAAACACAATAAATGATCATAAAAGATGCTTCAGCCCAGGTGTAAATGTTACTAAAAGAGCCCACATTTCTAAAAATATTGCGAAAAACAACAATCTTCTGTGTTAGAGTGAATGTTTGAGGTGTTTAGAAGGCATTTATTTCATTTTTAGAAAATTTAATTTTTCACATTTTTCCATGAAAAGTGCCAATACCCCCCCCTTTGGGTTCTAGGTGAAAATCTCACTCGACACAAATCAAACAAAAATGTTTCCATGGTGTGTATTGTTGTTCATTTTTATCAAATAAACAAAATAAAACACAGAATTAATCCTGAAAGACAAGAAATGAGCATAAAAGATGCTTCAGCGCAAGTGTTAATGTTACTAAAAGAGCCCAAATTTCTAAAAATATTGCGAAAAACAACAATCTTCTGTTTTAGAGTGAATATTTGAGGTGTTTATAAGGCATTTAATTCATTTTTAGAAAATTTAATTTTTCACATTTTTCCATGAAAAGTGCCAATACCCCCCCCCTACTGGTTCTAGGTGAAAATCTCACTCGACACAAATCAAACAAAAATGTTTCCATGGTGTGTATTGTTGTTCATTTTCATCAAATAAACAAAATAAAACCCAGAATTAATCCTGAAAGACAAGAAATGATCATAAAAGATGCTTCAGCCCGGGTGTAAATGTTACTAAAAGAGCCCACATTTCTAAAAATATTGCGAAAAACAACAACCTCTGTTTTAGAGTGAATGTTTGAGGTGTTTAGAAGGCATTTGTTTCATTTTTAGAAAATTTAATTTTTCACATTTTTCCATGAAAGTGCCAATACCCCCTTTGGGTTCTAGGTGAGAATCTCACTTGACGCAAATCAAACAAAAATGTTTCCATGGTGTGTATTGTTGTTCATTTTCATCAAATAAACAAAATAAAACCCAGAATTAATCCTGAAAGACATGAAATGAGCATAAAAGATGCTTCAGCGCAAGTGTTAATTTTTCTAAAAGAGCCCAAATTTCTAAAAATATTGCGAAAAACAACAATCTTCTGATTTAGAGTGAATGTTTGAGGTGTTTAGAAGGCATTTATTTCATTTTTAGAAAATTTAATTTTTCACATTTTTCCATGAAAAGTGCCAATACCCCCCCCTTTGGTTTCTAGGTGAAAATCTCACTCGACACAAATCAAACAAAAATGTTTCCATGGTGTGTATTGTTGTTCATTTTCATCAAATAAACAAAATAAAACACAGAATTAATCCTGAAAGACAAGAAATGAGCATAAAAGATGCTTCAGCGCAAGTGTTAATGTTACTAAAAGAGCCAAAATTTCTAAAAATATTGCGAAAAACAACAATCTTCTGTTTTAGAGTGAATGTTTGAGGTGTTTATAAGGCATTTATTTCATTTTTAGAAAATTTAATTTTTCACATTTTTCCATGAAGAGTGCCAATACCCCCCTCTTTGGGTTCAAGGTGAAAATCTCAGTCGACACAAATCAAACAAAAATGTATCCAAGGTTTGTAAAGTTGTACATTTTCATCAAATAATCAAAATAAAACCCAGAATGTATCCTGAAAGGCAATAAATGATCATAAAAGATGCTTCAGCCCAGGTGTTAATGTTACTAAAAGAGCCCAAATTTCTAAAAATATTGCGAAAAACAACAATCTTCTGTTTTAGAGTGAATGTTTGAGGTGTTTAGAAGGCATTTATTTCATTTTTAGAAAATTTAAGTTTTTACATTTTTCCATTAAAGTGTTAATACCCCCCTTTGGGTTCTAGGTGAAAATCTCACTCGACACAAATCAAACAAAAATGTTTCCATGGTGTGTATTGTTGTTTATTTTCATCAAATAAACAAAATAAAACCCAGAATTAATCCTGAAAGACAAGAAATTAGCAAAAATGTTGCTTCAGCGCAAGTGTTAAAGTTACTAAAAGAGCCCAAATTTCTAAAAATATTGCGAAAAACAACAATCTTCTGTTTTAGAGTGAATGTTTGTGGTGTTTAGAAGGCATTTATTTCATTTTTAGAAAATTTAATTTTTCGAATTTTTCCATTTAAAGTGCCAATACCCCCCCCTTTGGGTTCTAGGTGAAAATCTCACTCGACACAAATCAAACAAAAATGTATCCAAGGTGTGTATTGTTGTTCATTTTCATCAAATAAACAAAATAACACCCAGAATGAATCCTGAAATACAATAAATGATCATAAAAGATGCTTCAGCCCAGGTGTTAATGATATTAAAAGAGCCCAAATTTCTAAAAATATTGCGAAAAACAACAATCTTCTGTTTTAGAGTGAATGTTTGAGGTGTTTAGAAGGCATTTATTTCATTTTTAGAAAATTTAAGTTTTTCCATTTTTCCATGAAAAGTGCCAATACCCCCCCCTTTGGGTTCTAGGTGAAAATCTCACTCGGCACAAATCAATCAAAAATGTTTCCATGGGCTGTATGGTTGTTTATTTTCATCAAATAAACAAATAAAACCCAGAATTAATCCTAAAAGACAAGAAATGAGCATAAAAGATGCTTCAGCGCAAGTGTTAATGTTGCTAAAAGAGCCCAAATTTCTAAAAATTTTGCGAAAACAACAATCTTCTGTTTTAGAGTGAATGTTTGAGGTGTTTAGAAGGCATTTATTTCATTTTTAGAAAATTTAATTTTTCACATTTTTCCATAAAAAGTGCCAATACCCCCCCCTTTGGGTTCAAGGTGAAAATCTCACTCGACACAAAACAAACAAAAATGTATCCAAGGTGTGTATTGTTGTTCATTTTCATCAAATAAACAAAATAAAACCCAGAATGAATCCTGAAACACAATAAATGATCATAAAAGATGCTTCAGCCCAGGTGTAAATGTTACTAAAAGAGCCCACATTTCTAAAAATATTGCGAAAAACAACAATCTTCTGTTTTAGAGTGAATGTTTGAGGTGTTTAGAAGGCATTTATTTCATTTTTAGAAAATTTAATTTTTCAAATTTTTCCATGAAAAGTGCCAATACCCCCCCCCCTTTGGGTTCTAGGTGAAAATCTCACTCAACACAAATCAAACAAAAATGTTTCCATGGTGTGTAGTGTTTTCTTTTTTATCAAATAAACAAAATAAAACACAGAATTAATCCTGAAAGACAAGAAATGAGCATAAAAGATGCTTCAGCGCAAGTGTTAATGTTACTAAAAGAGCCCAAATTTCTAAAAATATTGCGAAAAACAACAATCTTCTGTTTTAGAGTGAATGTTTGAGGTGTTTATAAGGCATTTAATTCATTTTTAGAAAATTTAATTTTTCACATTTTTCCATGAAAAGTGCCAATACCCCCCCCTACTGGTTCTAGGTGAAAATCTCACTCGACACAAATCAAACAAAAATGTTTCCATGGTGTGTATTGTTGTTCATTTTCATCAAATAAACAAAATAAAACCCAGAATTAATCCTGAAAGACAAGAAATGAGCATAAAAGTTGCTTCAGCGCAAGTGTTAATGTTACTAAAAGAGCCCAAATTTCTAAAAATATTGCGAAAAACAACAATCTTCTGTTTTAGAGTGAATGTTTGAGGTGTTTAGAAGGCATTTCATTCATTTTTAGAAAATTTAATTTTTCACATTTTTACATGAAAAGTGCCAATACCCTTTGGGTTCTAGGTGATAATCTCATTCGATACAAATCAAACAAAAATTTTTCCATGGTGTGTATTGTTGTTCATTTTCATCAAATAAACAAAATAAAACCCAGAATGAATCCTGAAAGACAAAAAATGATCATAAAAGATGCTTCAGCCCGGGTGTAAATGTTACTAAAAGAGCCCACATTTCTAAAAATATTGCGAAAAACAACAATCTTCTGTTTTAGAGTGAATGTTTGAGGTGTTTAGAAGGCATTTGTTTCATTTTTAGAAAATTTAATTTTTCACATTTTTCCATGAAAAGTGCCAATACCCCCTTTGGGTTCTAGGTGAAAATCTCACTAGACGCAAATCAAACAAAAATGTTTTCATGGTGTGTATTGTTGTTCATTTTCATCAAATAAACAAAATAAAACCCAGAATTAATCCTGAAAGACAAGAAATGAGCATAAAAGTTGCTTCAGCGCAAGTGTTAATGTTACTTAAAGAGCCTAAATTTCTAAAAATATTGCGAAAAACAACAATCTTCTGTTTTAGAGTGAATGTTTGAGGTGTTTAGAAGGCATTTCATTCATTTTTAGAAAATTAAATTTTTCACATTTTTCCATGAAAAGTGCCAATACCCCCCCTTTTGGTTCTAGGCGAAAATCTCACTCGACACAAATCAAACAAAAATGTTTCCATGGTGTGTATTGTTGATCATTTTCATCAAATAAACAAAATAAAACCCAGAATTAGTCCTGAAAGACATGAAATGAGCATAAAAGATGCTTCAGCGCAAGTGTTAATTTTTCTAAAAGAGCCCAAATTTCTAAAAATATTGCGAAAAACAACAATCTTCTGTTTTAGAGTGAATGGTTGAGGTGTTTAGAAGGCATTTATTTCATTTTTAGAAAATTTAATTTTTCACATTTTTCCATGAAAAGTGCCAATACCCCCCCCTTTGGGTTCTAGGTGAAAATCTCACTCGACACAAATCAAACAAAAATGTTTCCATGGTGTGTATTGTTGTTCATTTTCATCAAATAAACAAAATAAAACACAGAATTAATCCTGAAAGACAAGAAATGAGCATAAAAGATGCTTCAGCGCAAGTGTTAATGTTACTAAAAGAGCCAAAATTTCTAAAAATATTGCGAAAAAACGACAATCTTCTGTTTTAGAGTGAATGTTTGAGGTGTTTATAAGGCATTTATTTCATTTTTAGAAAATTTAATTTTTCACATTTTTCCATGAAGAGTGCCAATCCCCCCCCCTTTGGGTTCTAGGTGAAAATCTCACTTGGCATAAATCAAACAAAAATGTTTCCATGGTGTGTATTATTGTTCATTTTCATCAAATAAACAAAATAAAACCCAGAATTAATCCTGAAAGACATGAAATGAGCATAAAAGATGCTTCAGCGCAAGTGTTAATGTTACTAAAAGAGCCCAAATTTCTAAAAATATTGCGAAAAACAACAATCTTCTGTTTTAGAGTGAATGTTTGAGGTGTTTAGAAGGCATTTATTTCATTTTTCGAAAATTTAAGTTTTTACATTTTTCCATTAAAGTGTTAATACCCCCCTTTGGGTTCTAGGTGAAAATCTCACTCGACACATATCAAACAAAAATGTATCCAAGTTGTGTATTGTTGTTCATTTTCATCAAATAAACAAAATAACACCCAGAATGAATCCTGAAATACAATAAATGATCATAAAAGATGCTTCAGCCCAGGTGTTAATGTTATTAAAAGAGCCCAAATTTCTAAAAATATTGCGAAAAACAACAATCTTCTGTTTTAGAGTGAATGTTTGAGGTGTTTAGAAGGCATTTATTTCATTTTTAGAAAATTTAATTTTTTACATTTTTCCATGAAAAGTGCCAATACCCCCCCCTATGGGTTCTAGGTGAAAATCTCACTCGACACAAATCAAACAAAAATGTTTCCATGGTGTGTATTGTTGTTCATTTTCATCAAATAAACAAAATAAAACCCAGAATTAATCCTGAAAGACCAGAAATTAGCATAAATGATGCTTCAGCGCAAGTGTTAATGTTACTAAAAGAGCCCAAATTTCTAAAAATATTGCGAAAAACAACAATCTTCTGTTTTAGAGTGAATGTTTGAGGTGTTTAGAAGGCATTTATTTCATTTTTAGAAAATTTAAGTTTTTACATTTTTCCATTAAAAGTGTTAATACCCCCCCCTGGGTTCTAGGTGAAAATCTCACTCGACACAAATCAAACAAAAACGTTTCCATGGTGTGTATTGTTGTTCATTTTTATCAAATAAACAAAATAAAACACAGAATTAATCCTGAAAGACAAGAAATGAGCATAAAAGATACTTCAGCGCAAGTGTTAATGTTACTAAAAGAGTCAAAATTTCTAAAAATATTGCGAAAAACAACAATCTTCTGTTTTAGAGTGAATGTTTGAGGTGTTTAGAAGGCATTTATTTCATTTTTAGAAAATTTAATTTTTCAAATTTTTCCATGAAAAGTGCCAATACCCCCCCCCCCTTTGGGTTCTAGGTGAAAATCTCACTCAACACAAATCAAACAAAAATGTTTCCATGGTGTGTAGTGTTTTCTTTTTTATCAAATAAACAAAATAAAACACAGAATTAATCCTGAAAGACAAGAAATGAGCATAAAAGATGCTTCAGCGCAAGTGTTAATGTTACTAAAAGAGCCCAAATTTCTAAAAATATTGCGAAAAACAACAATCTTCTGTTTTAGAGTGAATGTTTGAGGTGTTTATAAGGCATTTAATTCATTTTTAGAAAATTTAATTTTTCACATTTTTCCATGAAAAGTGCCAATACCCCCCCCTACTGGTTCTAGGTGAAAATCTCACTCGACACAAATCAAACAAAAATGTTTCCATGGTGTGTATTGTTGTTCATTTTCATCAAATAAACAAAATAAAACCCAGAATTAATCCTGAAAGACAAGAAATGAGCATAAAAGTTGCTTCAGCGCAAGTGTTAATGTTACTAAAAGAGCCCAAATTTCTAAAAATATTGCGAAAAACAACAATCTTCTGTTTTAGAGTGAATGTTTGAGGTGTTTAGAAGGCATTTCATTCATTTTTAGAAAATTTAATTTTTCACATTTTTACATGAAAAGTGCCAATACCCTTTGGGTTCTAGGTGATAATCTCATTCGATACAAATCAAACAAAAATTTTTCCATGGTGTGTATTGTTGTTCATTTTCATCAAATAAACAAAATAAAACCCAGAATGAATCCTGAAAGACAAAAAATGATCATAAAAGATGCTTCAGCCCGGGTGTAAATGTTACTAAAAGAGCCCACATTTCTAAAAATATTGCGAAAAACAACAATCTTCTGTTTTAGAGTGAATGTTTGAGGTGTTTAGAAGGCATTTGTTTCATTTTTAGAAAATTTAATTTTTCACATTTTTCCATGAAAAGTGCCAATACCCCCTTTGGGTTCTAGGTGAAAATCTCACTAGACGCAAATCAAACAAAAATGTTTTCATGGTGTGTATTGTTGTTCATTTTCATCAAATAAACAAAATAAAACCCAGAATTAATCCTGAAAGACAAGAAATGAGCATAAAAGTTGCTTCAGCGCAAGTGTTAATGTTACTTAAAGAGCCTAAATTTCTAAAAATATTGCGAAAAACAACAATCTTCTGTTTTAGAGTGAATGTTTGAGGTGTTTAGAAGGCATTTCATTCATTTTTAGAAAATTAAATTTTTCACATTTTTCCATGAAAAGTGCCAATACCCCCCCTTTTGGTTCTAGGCGAAAATCTCACTCGACACAAATCAAACAAAAATGTTTCCATGGTGTGTATTGTTGATCATTTTCATCAAATAAACAAAATAAAACCCAGAATTAGTCCTGAAAGACATGAAATGAGCATAAAAGATGCTTCAGCGCAAGTGTTAATTTTTCTAAAAGAGCCCAAATTTCTAAAAATATTGCGAAAAACAACAATCTTCTGTTTTAGAGTGAATGGTTAAGGTGTTTAGAAGGCATTTATTTCATTTTTAGAAAATTTAATTTTTCACATTTTTCCATGAAAAGTGCCAATACCCCCCCTTTGGGTTCTAGGTGAAAATCTCACTCGACACAAATCAAACAAAAATGTTTCCATGGTGTGTATTGTTGTTCATTTTCATCAAATAAACAAAATAAAACACAGAATTAATCCTGAAAGACAAGAAATGAGCATAAAAGATGCTTCAGCGCAAGTGTTAATGTTACTAAAAGAGCCAAAATTTCTAAAAATATTGCGAAAAACGACAATCTTCTGTTTTAGAGTGAATGTTTGAGGTGTTTATAAGGCATTTATTTCATTTTTAGAAAATTTAATTTTTCACATTTTTCCATGAAGAGTGCCAATCCCCCCCCCTTTGGGTTCTAGGTGAAAATCTCACTTGGCATAAATCAAACAAAAATGTTTCCATGGTGTGTATTATTGTTCATTTTCATCAAATAAACAAAATAAAACCCAGAATTAATCCTGAAAGACATGAAATGAGCATAAAAGATGCTTCAGCGCAAGTGTTAATGTTACTAAAAGAGCCCAAATTTCTAAAAATATTGCGAAAAACAACAATCTTCTGTTTTAGAGTGAATGTTTGAGGTGTTTAGAAGGCATTTATTTCATTTTTCGAAAATTTAAGTTTTTACATTTTTCCATTAAAGTGTTAATACCCCCCTTTGGGTTCTAGGTGAAAATCTCACTCGACACATATCAAACAAAAATGTATCCAAGTTGTGTATTGTTGTTCATTTTCATCAAATAAACAAAATAACACCCAGAATGAATCCTGAAATACAATAAATGATCATAAAAGATGCTTCAGCCCAGGTGTTAATGTTATTAAAAGAGCCCAAATTTCTAAAAATATTGCGAAAAACAACAATCTTCTGTTTTAGAGTGAATGTTTGAGGTGTTTAGAAGGCATTTATTTCATTTTTAGAAAATTTAATTTTTTACATTTTTCCATGAAAAGTGCCAATACCCCCCCCTATGGGTTCTAGGTGAAAATCTCACTCGACACAAATCAAACAAAAATGTTTCCATGGTGTGTATTGTTGTTCATTTTCATCAAATAAACAAAATAAAACCCAGAATTAATCCTGAAAGACCAGAAATTAGCATAAATGATGCTTCAGCGCAAGTGTTAATGTTACTAAAAGAGCCCAAATTTCTAAAAATATTGCGAAAAACAACAATCTTCTGTTTTAGAGTGAATGTTTGAGGTGTTTAGAAGGCATTTATTTCATTTTTAGAAAATTTAAGTTTTTACATTTTTCCATTAAAAGTGTTAATACCCCCCCCTGGGTTCTAGGTGAAAATCTCACTCGACACAAATCAAACAAAAACGTTTCCATGGTGTGTATTGTTGTTCATTTTTATCAAATAAACAAAATAAAACACAGAATTAATCCTGAAAGACAAGAAATGAGCATAAAAGATACTTCAGCGCAAGTGTTAATGTTACTAAAAGAGTCAAAATTTCTAAAAATATTGCGAAAAACAACAATCTTCTGTTTTAGAGTGAATGTTTGAGGTGTTAAGAAGGCATTTATTTCATTTTTAGAAAATTTAATTTTTCACATTTTTCCATGAAAAGTGCCAATACCCCCCCCTATGGGTTCTAGGTGAAAATCTCACTCGACACAAATCAAACAAAAATGTTTCCATGGTGTGTATTGTTGTTCATTTTCATCAAATAAACAAAATAAAACCCAGAATTAATCCTGAAAGACAAGAAATGAGCATAAAAGTTGCTTCAGCGCAAGTGTTAATGTTACTAAAAGAGCCCAAATTTCTAAAAATATTGCGAAAAACAACAATCTTCTGTTTTAGAGTGAATGTTTGAGGTGTTTAGAAGGCATTTCATTCATTTTTAGAAAATTTAATTTTTCACATTTTTCCATGAAAAGTGCCAATACCCTTTGGGTTCTAGGTGATAATCTCATTCGATACAAATCAAACAAAAATTTTTCCATGGTGTGTATTGTTGTTCATTTTCATCAAATAAACAAAATAAAACCCAGAATGAATCCTGAAAGACAATAAATGATCATAAAAGATGCTTCAGCCAAGGTGTAAATGTTACTAAAAGAGCCCACATTTCTAAAAATATTGCGAAAAACAACAATCTTCTGTTTTAGAGTGAATGTTTGAGGTGTTTAGATGGCATTTGTTTCATTTTTAGAAAATTTAATTTTTCACATTTTTCCATGAAAAGTGCCAATACCCCCTTTGGGTTCTAGGTGAAAATCTCACTTGACGCAAATCAAACAAAAATGTTTCCATGGTGTGTATTGTTGTTCATTTTCATCAAATAAACAAAATAAAACCCAGAATTAATCCTGAAAGACAAGAAATGAGCATAAAAGTTGCTTCAGCGCAAGTGTTAATGTTACTAAAAGAGCCCACATTTCTAAAAATATTGCGAAAAACAACAATCTTCTGTTTTAGAGTGAATGTTTGAGGTGTTTAGAAGGCATTTCATTCATTTTTAGAAAATTTAAATTTGACATTTTTCCATGAAAAGTGCCAATACCCCCCTTTGGGTTCTAGGCGAAAATCTCACTCGACACAAATCAAACAAAAATGTTTCCATGGTGTGTATTGTTGTTCATTTTCATCAAATAAACAAAATAAAACCCAGAATTAATCTTGAAGGACAAGAAATGAGCATAAAAGTTGTTTCAGGGAAAGTGTTAATGTTACTAAAAGAGCCCAAATTTCTAAAAATATTGCGAAAAACAACAATCTTCTGTTTAAGAGTGAATGTTTGAGGTGTTTAGAAGGCATTTATTTCATTTTTAGAAAATTTAAGTTTTTACATTTTTCCATGAAAAGTGCCAATACCCCCCTTTGGATTCTAGGCGAAAATCTCACTCGACACAAATCAAACAAAAATGTTTCCATGGTGTGTATTGTTGTTCATTTTCATCAAATAAACAAAATAAAACCCAGAATTAATCTTGAAGGACAAGAAATGAGCATAAAAGTTGTTTCAGGGAAAGTGTTAATGTTACTAAAAGAGCCCAAATTTCTAAAAATATTGCGAAAAATAACAATCTTCTCTTTTAGAGTGAATGTTTGAGGTGTTTAGAAGGCATTTATTTCATTTTTAGAAAATTTAATTTTTCACATTTTTCCATGAAAAGTGCCAATACCCCCCCCTTTGGGTTCAAGGTGAAAATCTCAGTCGACACAAATCAAACAAAAATGTATCCAAGGTTTGTAATGTTGTACATTTTCATCAAATAATCAAAATAAAACCCAGAATGTATCCTGAAAGACAATAAATGATCATAAAAGATGCTTCAGCCCAGGTGTTAATGTTACTAAAAGAGCCCAAATTTCTAAAAATATTGCGAAAAACAACAATCTTCTGTTTTAGAGTGAATGTTTGAGGTGTTTAGAAGGCATTTATTTCATTTTTAGAAAATTTAATTTTTCACATTTTTCCATGAAAAATGCCCATACCCCCCCCTATGGGTTCTAGGTGAAAATCTCACTCGACAAAAATCAAACAAAAATGTTTCCATGGTGTGTATTGTTATTCATTTTCATCAAATAAACAAAATAAAACACAGAATTAATCCTGAAAGACAAGATATGAGCATAAAAGATGCTTCAGCGCAAGTGTTAATGTTAATAAAAGAGCCTAAATTTCTCAAAATATTGCGAAAAACAACAATCTTCTGTTTAAGAGTGAATGTTTGAGGTGTTTAGAAGGCATTTATTTCATTTTTAGAAAATTTAATTTTTCACATTTTTCCATGAAAAGTGCCAATACCCCCCCCTTTGGGTTCAAGGTGAAAATCTCAGTCGACACAAATCAAACAAAAATGTATCCAAGGTTTGTAATGTTGTACATTTTCATCAAATAATCAAAATAAAACCCAGAATGTATCCTGAAAGACAATAAATGATCATAAAAGATGCTTCAGCCCAGGTGTTAATGTTACTAAAAGAGCCCAAATTTCTAAAAATATTGCGAAAAACAACAATCTTCTGTTTTAGAGTGAATGTTTGAGGTGTTAAGAAGGCATTTATTTCATTTTTAGAAAATTTAATTTTTCACATTTTTCCATGAAAAGTGCCAATACCCCCCCCTATGGGTTCTAGGTGAAAATCTCACTCGACACAAATCAAACAAAAATGTTTCCATGGTGTGTATTGTTGTTCATTTTCATCAAATAAACAAAATAAAACCCAGAATTAATCCTGAAAGACAAGAAATGAGCATAAAAGTTTCTTCAGCGCAAGTGTTAATGTTACTAAAAGAGCCCAAATTTCTAAAAATATTGCGAAAAACAACAATCTTCTGTTTTAGAGTGAATGTTTGAGGTGTTTAGAAGGCATTTCATTCATTTTTAGAAAATTTAATTTTTCACATTTTTCCATGAAAAGTGCCAATACCCTTTGGGTTCTAGGTGATAATCTCATTCGATACAAATCAAACAAAAATTTTTCCATGGTGTGTATTGTTGTTCATTTTCATCAAATAAACAAAATAAAACCCAGAATGAATCCTGAAAGACAATAAATGATCATAAAAGATGCTTCAGCCAAGGTGTAAATGTTACTAAAAGAGCCCACATTTCTAAAAATATTGCGAAAAACAACAATCTTCTGTTTTAGAGTGAATGTTTGAGGTGTTTAGATGGCATTTGTTTCATTTTTAAAAAATTTAATTTTTCACATTTTTCCATGAAAAGTGCCAATACCCCCTTTGGGTTCTAGGTGAAAATCTCACTTGACGCAAATCAAACAAAAATGTTTCCATGGTGTGTATTGTTGTTCATTTTCATCAAATAAACAAAATAAAACCCAGAATTAATCCTGAAAGACAAGAAATGAGCATAAAAGTTGCTTCAGCGCAAGTGTTAATGTTACTAAAAGAGCCCACATTTCTAAAAATATTGCGAAAAACAACAATCTTCTGTTTTAGAGTGAATGTTTGAGGTGTTTAGAAGGCATTTCATTCATTTTTAGAAAATTTAAATTTGACATTTTTCCATGAAAAGTGCCAATACCCCCCTTTGGGTTCTAGGCGAAAATCTCACTCGACACAAATCAAACAAAAATGTTTCCATGGTGTGTATTGTTGTTCATTTTCATCAAATAAACAAAATAAAACCCAGAATTAATCTTGAAGGACAAGAAATGAGCATAAAAGTTGTTTCAGGGAAAGTGTTAATGTTACTAAAAGAGCCCAAATTTCTAAAAATATTGCGAAAAACAACAATCTTCTGTTTAAGAGTGAATGTTTGAGGTGTTTAGAAGGCATTTATTTCATTTTTAGAAAATTTAAGTTTTTACATTTTTCCATGAAAAGTGCCAATACCCCCCTTTGGATTCTAGGCGAAAATCTCACTCGACACAAATCAAACAAAAATGTTTCCATGGTGTGTATTGTTGTTCATTTTCATCAAATAAACAAAATAAAACCCAGAATTAATCATGAAGGACAAGAAATGAGCATAAAAGTTGTTTCAGGGAAAGTGTTAATGTTACTAAAAGAGCCCAAATTTCTAAAAATATTGCGAAAAACAACAATCTTCTGTTTTAGAGTGAATGTTTGAGGTGTTTAGAAGGCATTTATTTCATTTTTAGAAAATTTAATTTTTCACATTTTTCCATGAAAAGTGCCAATACCCCCCCCTTTGGGTTCAAGGTGAAAATCTCAGTCGACACAAATCAAACAAAAATGTATCCAAGGTTTGTAATGTTGTACATTTTCATCAAATAATCAAAATAAAACCCAGAATGTATCCTGAAAGACAATAAATGATCATAAAAGATGCTTCAGCCCAGGTGTTAATGTTACTAAAAGAGCCCAAATTTCTAAAAATATTGCGAAAAACAACAATCTTCTGTTTTAGAGTGAATGTTTGAGGTGTTTAGAAGGCATTTATTTCATTTTTAGAAAATTTAAGTTTTTCCATTTTTTCATGAAAAGTGTTAATACCCCCCTTTGGGTTCTAGGTGAAAATCTCACTCGTCACAAATCAAACAAAAATGTTTCCATGGTGTGTATTGTTGTTTATTTTCATCAAAAAAACAAAATAAAACCCAGAGTTAATCCTGAAAGACAAGAAATTAGCATAAATGATGCTTCAGCGCAAGATTAATGTTACTAAAAGAGCCCAAATTTCTAAAAATATTGCGAAAACCAACAATCTTCTGTTTTAGAGTGAATGTTTGAGGTGTTTAGAAGGCATTTCATTCATTTTTAGAAAATTTAATTTTTCACATTTTTCCATTAAAAGTGCCAATACCCCCCCCCTTTGGGTTCTAGGTGAAAATCTCACTCGACACAAATCAAACAAAAATGTTTCCATGGTGTGTATTGTTGTTCATTTTCATCAAATAAACAAAATAAAACACAGAATTAATCCTGAAAGACAAGAAATGAGCATAAAAGATGCTTCAGCGCAAGTGTTAATGTTAATAAAAGAGCCTAAATTTCTAAAAATATTGCGAAAAACAACAATCTTCTGTTTTAGAGTGAATGTTTGAGGTGTTTAGAAGGCATTTATTTCATTTTTAGAAAATTTAAGTTTTTACATTTTTCCATGAAAAGTGTTAATACCCCCCTTTGGGTTCTAGGTGAAAATCTCACTCGACACAAATCAAACAAAAATGTTTCCATGGTGTGTATTGTTGTTTATTTTCATCAAATAAACAAAATAAAACCCAGAATTAATCCTGAAAGACAAGAAATTAGCATAAATGATGCTTCAGCGCAAGTGTTAATGTTACTTAAAGAGCCCAAATTTCTAAAAATATTGCGAAAAACAACAATCTTCTGTTTTAGAGTGAATGTTTGTGGTGTTTAGAAGGCATTTATTTCATTTTTAGAAAATTTAATTTTTCACATTTTTCCATGAAAAGTGCCAATACCCCCCCCTTTGGGTTCTACGTGAAAATCTCACTCGACACAAATCAAACAAAAATGTATCCAAGGTGTGTATTGTTGTTCATTTTCATCAAATAAACAAAATAACACCCAGAATGAATCCTGAAATACAATAAATGATCATAAAAGATGCTTCAGCCCAGGTGTTAATGTTATTAAAAGAGCCAAAATTTCTAAAAATATTGCGAAAAACAACAATCTTCTGTTTTAGAGTGAATGTTTGAGGTGTTTAGAAGGCATTTATTTCATTTTTAGAAAATTTAATATTTTACATTTTTCCATGAAAAGTGCCAATACCCACCCCTATGGGTTCTAGGTGAAAATCTCACTCGACACAAATCAAACAAAAATGTTTCCATGGTGTGTATTGTTGTTCATTTTCATCAAATAAACAAAATAAAACCCAGAATTAATCCTGAAAGACAAGAAATGAGCATAAAAGTTGCTTCAGCAAAAGTGTTAATGTTACTAAAAGAGCCCAAATTTCTAAAAATATTGCGAAAAACAACAATCTTCTGTTTTAGAGTGAATGTTTGAGGTGTTTAGAAGGCATTTCATTCATTTTTAGAAAATTTAATTTTTCACATTTTTACATGAAAAGTGCCAATACTCCCCTTTGGGTTCTAGTCGAAAATCTCACTCGACACAAATCAAACAAAAATGATTCCATGGTGTGTATTGTTGTTCATTTTCATCAAATAAACAAAATAAAACCCAGAATTAATCCTGAAAGACATGAAATGAGCATAAAAGATGCTTCAGCGCAAGTGTTAATTTTTCTAAAAGAGCCCAAATTTCTAAAAATATTGCGAAAAACAACAATCTTCTGTTTTAGAGTGAATGTTTGAGGTGTTTATAAGGCATTTATTTCATTTTTAGAAAATTTAATTTTTCACATTTTTCCATGAAAAGTGCCAATACCCCCCCTTTGGGTTCAAGGTGAAAATCTCAGTCGACACAAATCAAACAAAAATGTATCCAAGGTTTGTAATGTTGTACATTTTCATCAAATAATCAAAATAAAACCCAGAATGTATCCTGAAAGACAATAAATGATCATAAAAGATGCTTCAGCCCAGGTGTTTATGTTACTAAAAGAGCCCAAATTTTTAAAAATATTGCGAAAAACAACAATCTTCTGTTTTAGAGTGAATGTTTGAGGTGTTTAGAAGGCATTTATTTCATTTTTAGAAAATTTATTTTTCACATTTTTCCATGAAAAGTGCCAATACCCCCCCCTTTGGGTTCTAGGTGAAAATCTCACTCGACACAAATCAAACAAAAATGTTTCCATGGTGTGTATTGTTGTTCATTTTCATCAAATAAACAAAATAAAACACAGAATTAATCCTGAAAGACAAGAAATGAGCATAAAAGATGCTTCAGCGCAAGTGTTAATTTTACTAAAAGAGCCCAAATTTCTAAAAATATTGCGAAAAACAACAATCTTCTGTTTTAGAGTGAATGTTTGAGGTGTTTAGAAGGCATTTCATTCATTTTTAGAAAATTTAATTTTTCACATTTTAAATGAAAAGTGCCAATACCCTTTGGGTTCTAGGTGATAATCTCATTCGATACAAATCAAACAAAAATTTTTCCATGGTGTGTATTGTTGTTCATTTTCATCAAATAAACAAAATAAAACCCAGAATGAATCCTGAAAGACAATAAATGATCATAAAAGATGCTTCAGCCAAGGTGTAAATGTTACTAAAAGAGCCCACATTTCTAAAAATATTGCGAAAAACAACAATCTTCTGTTTTAGAGTGAATGTTTGAGGTGTTTAGATGGCATTTGTTTCATTTTTAGAAAATTTAATTTTTCACATTTTTCCATGAAAAGTGCCAATACCCCCTTTGGGTTCTAGGTGAAAATCTCACTTGACGCAAATCAAACAAAAATGTTTCCATGGTGTGTATTGTTGTTCATTTTCATCAAATAAACAAAATAAAACCCAGAATTAATCCTGAAAGACAAGAAATGAGCATAAAAGTTGCTTCAGCGCAAGTGTTAATGTTACTAAAAGAGCCCACATTTCTAAAAATATTGCGAAAAACAACAATCTTCTGTTTTAGAGTGAATGTTTGAGGTGTTTAGAAGGCATTTCATTCATTTTTAGAAAATTTAAATTTTTACATTTTTCCATGAAAAGTGCCAATACCCCCCTTTGGATTCTAGGCGAAAATCTCACTCGACACAAATCAAACAAAAATGTTTCCATGGTGTGTATTGTTGTTCATTTTCATCAAATAAACAAAATAAAACCCAGAATTAATCATGAAGGACAAGAAATGAGCATAAAAGTTGTTTCAGGGAAAGTGTTAATGTTACTAAAAGAGCCCAAATTTCTAAAAATATTGCGAAAAACAACAATCTTCTGTTTTAGAGTGAATGTTTGAGGTGTTTAGAAGGCATTTATTTCATTTTTAGAAAATTTAATTTTTCACATTTTTCCATGAAAAGTGCCAATACCCCCCCCTTTGGGTTCAAGGTGAAAATCTCAGTCGACACAAATCAAACAAAAATGTATCCAAGGTTTGTAATGTTGTACATTTTCATCAAATAATCAAAATAAAACCCAGAATGTATCCTGAAAGACAATAAATGATCATAAAAGATGCTTCAGCCCAGGTGTTAATGTTACTAAAAGAGCCCAAATTTCTAAAAATATTGCGAAAAACAACAATCTTCTGTTTTAGAGTGAATGTTTGAGGTGTTTAGAAGGCATTTATTTCATTTTTAGAAAATTTAAGTTTTTACATTTTTCCATGAAAAGTGTTAATACCCCCCTTTGGGTTCTAGGTGAAAATCTCACTCGACACAAATCAAACAAAAATGTTTCCATGGTGTGTATTGTTGTTTATTTTCATCAAATAAACAAAATAAAACCCAGAATTAATCCTGAAAGACAAGAAATTAGCATAAATGATGCTTCAGCGCAAGTGTTAATGTTACTTAAAGAGCCCAAATTTCTAAAAATATTGCGAAAAACAACAATCTTCTGTTTTAGAGTGAATGTTTGTGGTGTTTAGAAGGCATTTATTTCATTTTTAGAAAATTTAATTTTTCACATTTTTCCATGAAAAGTGCCAATACCCCCCCCTTTGGGTTCTACGTGAAAATCTCACTCGACACAAATCAAACAAAAATGTATCCAAGGTGTGTATTGTTGTTCATTTTCATCAAATAAACAAAATAACACCCAGAATGAATCCTGAAATACAATAAATGATCATAAAAGATGCTTCAGCCCAGGTGTTAATGTTATTAAAAGAGCCAAAATTTCTAAAAATATTGCGAAAAACAACAATCTTCTGTTTTAGAGTGAATGTTTGAGGTGTTTAGAAGGCATTTATTTCATTTTTAGAAAATTTAATATTTTACATTTTTCCATGAAAAGTGCCAATACCCACCCCTATGGGTTCTAGGTGAAAATCTCACTCGACACAAATCAAACAAAAATGTTTCCATGGTGTGTATTGTTGTTCATTTTCATCAAATAAACAAAATAAAACCCAGAATTAATCCTGAAAGACAAGAAATGAGCATAAAAGTTGCTTCAGCAAAAGTGTTAATGTTACTAAAAGAGCCCAAATTTCTAAAAATATTGCGAAAAACAACAATCTTCTGTTTTAGAGTGAATGTTTGAGGTGTTTAGAAGGCATTTCATTCATTTTTAGAAAATTTAATTTTTCACATTTTTACATGAAAAGTGCCAATACTCCCCTTTGGGTTCTAGTCGAAAATCTCACTCGACACAAATCAAACAAAAATGATTCCATGGTGTGTATTGTTGTTCATTTTCATCAAATAAACAAAATAAAACCCAGAATTAATCCTGAAAGACATGAAATGAGCATAAAAGATGCTTCAGCGCAAGTGTTAATTTTTCTAAAAGAGCCCAAATTTCTAAAAATATTGCGAAAAACAACAATCTTCTGTTTTAGAGTGAATGTTTGAGGTGTTTATAAGGCATTTATTTCATTTTTAGAAAATTTAATTTTTCACATTTTTCCATGAAAAGTGCCAATACCCCCCCTTTGGGTTCAAGGTGAAAATCTCAGTCGACACAAATCAAACAAAAATGTATCCAAGGTTTGTAATGTTGTACATTTTCATCAAATAATCAAAATAAAACCCAGAATGTATCCTGAAAGACAATAAATGATCATAAAAGATGCTTCAGCCCAGGTGTTTATGTTACTAAAAGAGCCCAAATTTTTAAAAATATTGCGAAAAACAACAATCTTCTGTTTTAGAGTGAATGTTTGAGGTGTTTAGAAGGCATTTATTTCATTTTTAGAAAATTTATTTTTCACATTTTTCCATGAAAAGTGCCAATACCCCCCCCTTTGGGTTCTAGGTGAAAATCTCACTCGACACAAATCAAACAAAAATGTTTCCATGGTGTGTATTGTTGTTCATTTTCATCAAATAAACAAAATAAAACACAGAATTAATCCTGAAAGACAAGAAATGAGCATAAAAGATGCTTCAGCGCAAGTGTTAATTTTACTAAAAGAGCCCAAATTTCTAAAAATATTGCGAAAAACAACAATCTTCTGTTTTAGAGTGAATGTTTGAGGTGTTTAGAAGGCATTTCATTCATTTTTAGAAAATTTAATTTTTCACATTTTAAATGAAAAGTGCCAATACCCTTTGGGTTCTAGGTGATAATCTCATTCGATACAAATCAAACAAAAATTTTTCCATGGTGTGTATTGTTGTTCATTTTCATCAAATAAACAAAATAAAACCCAGAATGAATCCTGAAAGACAATAAATGATCATAAAAGATGCTTCAGCCAAGGTGTAAATGTTACTAAAAGAGCCCACATTTCTAAAAATATTGCGAAAAACAACAATCTTCTGTTTTAGAGTGAATGTTTGAGGTGTTTAGATGGCATTTGTTTCATTTTTAGAAAATTTAATTTTTCACATTTTTCCATGAAAAGTGCCAATACCCCCTTTGGGTTCTAGGTGAAAATCTCACTTGACGCAAATCAAACAAAAATGTTTCCATGGTGTGTATTGTTGTTCATTTTCATCAAATAAACAAAATAAAACCCAGAATTAATCCTGAAAGACAAGAAATGAGCATAAAAGTTGCTTCAGCGCAAGTGTTAATGTTACTAAAAGAGCCCACATTTCTAAAAATATTGCGAAAAACAACAATCTTCTGTTTTAGAGTGAATGTTTGAGGTGTTTAGAAGGCATTTCATTCATTTTTAGAAAATTTAAATTTTTACATTTTTCCATGAAAAGTGCCAATACCCCCCTTTGGATTCTAGGCGAAAATCTCACACGACACAAATCAAACAAAAATGTTTCCATGGTGTGTATTGTTGTTCATTTTCATCAAATAAACAAAATAAAACCCAGAATTAATCTTGAAGGACAAGAAATGAGCATAAAAGTTGTTTCAGGGAAAGTGTTAATGTTACTAAAAGAGCCCAAATTTCTAAAAATATTGCGAAAAATAACAATCTTCTCTTTTAGAGTGAATGTTTGAGGTGTTTAGAAGGCATTTATTTCATTTTTAGAAAATTTAATTTTTCACATTTTTCCATGAAAAGTGCCAATACCCCCCCCTTTGGGTTCAAGGTGAAAATCTCAGTCGACACAAATCAAACAAAAATGTATCCAAGGTTTGTAATGTTGTACATTTTCATCAAATAATCAAAATAAAACCCAGAATGTATCCTGAAAGACAATAAATGATCATAAAAGATGCTTCAGCCCGGGTGTCAATGTTACTAAAAGAGCCCAAATTTCTAAAAATATTGCGAAAAACAACAATCTTCTGTTTTAGAGTGAATGTTTGAGGTGTTTAGAAGGCATTTATTTCATTTTTAGAAAATTTAAGTTTTTCCATTTTTCCATGAAAAGTGTTAATACCCCCCTTTGGGTTCTAGGTGAAAATCTCACTCGTCACAAATCAAACAAAAATGTTTCCATGGTGTGTATTGTTGTTTATTTTCATCAAATAAACAAAATAAAACCCAGAATTAATCCTGAAAGACAAGAAATTAGCATAAATGATGCTTCAGCGCAAGATTAATGTTACTAAAAGAGCCCAAATATCTAAAAATATTGCGAAAACCAACAATCTTCTGTTTTAGAGTGAATGTTTGAGGTGTTTAGAAGGCATTTCATTCATTTTTAGAAAATTTAATTTTTCACATTTTTCCATTAAAAGTGCCAATACCCCCCCCCCTTTGGGTTCTAGGTGAAAATCTCACTCGACACAAATCAAACAAAAATGTTTCCATGGTGTGTATTGTTATTCATTTTCATCAAATAAACAAAATAAAACACAGAATTAATCCTGAAAGACAAGATATGAGCTTAAAGATGCTTCAGCGCAAGTGTTAATGTTAATAAAAGAGCCTAAATTTCTAAAAATATTGCGAAAAACAACAATCTTCTGTTTTAAAGTGAATGTTTGAGGTGTTTAGAAGGCATTTATTTCATTTTTAGAAAATTTAATTTTTCACATTTTTCCATGAAAAGTGCCAATACCCCCCCCTTTGGGTTCAAGGTGAAAATCTCAGTCGACACAAATCAAACAAAAATGTATCCAAGGTTTGTAATGTTGTACATTTTCATCAAATAATCAAAATAAAACCCAGAATGTATCCTGAAAGACAATAAATGATCATAAAAGATGCTTCAGCCCAGGTGTTAATGTTACTAAAAGAGCCCAAATTTCTAAAAATATTGCGAAAAACAACAATCTTCTGTTTTAGAGTGAATGTTTGAGGTGTTAAGAAGGCATTTATTTCATTTTTAGAAAATTTAATTTTTCACATTTTTCCATGAAAAGTGCCAATACCCCCCCCTATGGGTTCTAGGTGAAAATCTCACTCGACACAAATCAAACAAAAATGTTTCCATGGTGTGTATTGTTGTTCATTTTCATCAAATAAACAAAATAAAACCCAGAATTAATCCTGAAAGACAAGAAATGAGCATAAAAGTTGCTTCAGCGCAAGTGTTAATGTTACTAAAAGAGCCCAAATTTCTAAAAATATTGCGAAAAACAACAATCTTCTGTTTTAGAGTGAATGTTTGAGGTGTTTAGAAGGCATTTCATTCATTTTTAGAAAATTTAATTTTTCACATTTTTACATGAAAAGTGCCAATACCCTTTGGGTTCTAGGTGATAATCTCATTCATTACAAATCAAACAAAAATTTTTCCATGGTGTGTATTGTTGTTCATTTTCATCAAATAAACAAAATAAAACCCAGAATGAATCCTGAAAGACAATAAATGATCATAAAAGATGCTTCAGCCAAGGTGTAAATGTTACTAAAAGAGCCCACATTTCTAAAAATATTGCGAAAAACAACAATCTTCTGTTTTAGAGTGAATGTTTGAGGTGTTTAGATGGCATTTGTTTCATTTTTAGAAAATTTAATTTTTCACATTTTTCCATGAAAAGTGCCAATACCCCCTTTGGGTTCTAGGTGAAAATCTCACTTGACGCAAATCAAACAAAAATGTTTCCATGGTGTGTATTGTTGTTCATTTTCATCAAATAAACAAAATAAAACCCAGAATTAATCCTGAAAGACAAGAAATGAGCATAAAAGTTGCTTCAGCGCAAGTGTTAATGTTACTAAAAGAGCCCACATTTCTAAAAATATTGCGAAAAACAACAATCTTCTGTTTTAGAGTGAATGTTTGAGGTGTTTAGAAGGCATTTCATTCATTTTTAGAAAATTTAAATTTGACATTTTTCCATGAAAAGTGCCAATACCCCCCTTTGGTTTCTAGGCGAAAATCTCACTCGACACAAATCAAACAAAAATGTTTCCATGGTGTGTATTGTTGTTCATTTTCATCTAATAAACAAAATAAAACCCAGAATTAATCTTGAAGGACAAGAAATATGCATAAAAGTTGTTTCAGGGAAAGTGTTAATGTTACTAAAAGAGCCCAAATTTCAAAAAATATTGCGAAAAACAACAATCTTCTGTTTAAGAGTGAATGTTTGAGGTGTTTAGAAGGCATTTATTTCATTTTTAGAAAATTTAAGTTTTTACATTTTTCCATGAAAAGTGCCAATACCCCCCTTTGGATTCTAGGCGAAAATCTCACTCGACATAAATCAAACAAAAATGTTTCCATGGTGTGTATTGTTGTTCATTTTCATCAAATAAACAAAATAAAACCCAGAATTAATCCTGAAAGACAAGAAATTAGCATAAATGATGCTTCAGCGCAAGATTAATGTTACTAAAAGAGCCCAAATATCTAAAAATATTGCGAAAACCAACAATCTTCTGTTTTAGAGTGAATGTTTGAGGTGTTTAGAAGGCATTTCATTCATTTTTAGAAAATTTAATTTTTCACATTTTTCCATTAAAAGTGCCAATACCCCCCCCCCTTTGGGTTCTAGGTGAAAATCTCACTCGACACAAATCAAACAAAAATGTTTCCATGGTGTGTATTGTTATTCATTTTCATCAAATAAACAAAATAAAACACAGAATTAATCCTGAAAGACAAGATATGAGCTTAAAGATGCTTCAGCGCAAGTGTTAATGTTAATAAAAGAGCCTAAATTTCTAAAAATATTGCGAAAAACAACAATCTTCTGTTTTAGAGTGAATGTTTGAGGTGTTTAGAAGGCATTTATTTCATTTTTAGAAAATTTAATTTTTCACATTTTTCCATGAAAAGTGCCAATACCCCCCCCTTTGGGTTCAAGGTGAAAATCTCAGTCGACACAAATCAAACAAAAATGTATCCAAGGTTTGTAATGTTGTACATTTTCATCAAATAATCAAAATAAAACCCAGAATGTATCCTGAAAGACAATAAATGATCATAAAAGATGCTTCAGCCCAGGTGTTAATGTTACTAAAAGAGCCCAAATTTCTAAAAATATTGCGAAAAACAACAATCTTCTGTTTTAGAGTGAATGTTTGAGGTGTTAAGAAGGCATTTATTTCATTTTTAGAAAATTTAATTTTTCACATTTTTCCATGAAAAGTGCCAATACCCCCCCCTATGGGTTCTAGGTGAAAATCTCAGTCGACACAAATCAAACAAAAATGTATCCAAGGTTTGTAATGTTGTACATTTTCATCAAATAATCAAAATAAAACCCAGAATGTATCCTGAAAGACAATAAATGATCATAAAAGATGCTTCAGCCCAGGTGTTAATGTTACTAAAAGAGCCCAAATTTCAAAAATATTGCGAAAAACAACAATCTTCTGTTTTAGAGTGAATGTTTGAGGTGTTAAGAAGGCATTTATTTCATTTTTAGAAAATTTAATTTTTCACATTTTTCCATGAAAAGTGCCAATACCCCCCCCTATGGGTTCTAGGTGAAAATCTCACTCGACACAAATCAAACAAAAATGTTTCCATGGTGTGTATTGTTGTTCATTTTCATCAAATAAACAAAATAAAACCCAGAATTAATCCTGAAAGACAAGAAATGAGCATAAAAGTTGCTTCAGCGCAAGTGTTAATGTTACTAAAAGAGCCCAAATTTCTAAAAATATTGCGAAAAACAACAATCTTCTGTTTTAGAGTGAATGTTTGAGGTGTTTAGAAGGCATTTCATTCATTTTTAGAAAATTTAATTTTTCACATTTTTACATGAAAAGTGCCAATACCCTTTGGGTTCTAGGTGATAATCTCATTCATTACAAATCAAACAAAAATTTTTCCATGGTGTGTATTGTTGTTCATTTTCATCAAATAAACAAAATAAAACCCAGAATGAATCCTGAAAGACAATAAATGATCATAAAAGATGCTTCAGCCAAGGTGTAAATGTTACTAAAAGAGCCCACATTTCTAAAAATATTGCGAAAAACAACAATCTTCTGGTTTAGAGTGAATGTTTGAGGTGTTTAGATGGCATTTGTTTCATTTTTAGAAAATTTAATTTTTCACATTTTTCCATGAAAAGTGCCAATACCCCCTTTGGGTTCTAGGTGAAAATCTCACTTGACGCAAATCAAACAAAAATGTTTCCATGGTGTGTATTGTTGTTCATTTTCATCAAATAAACAAAATAAAACCCAGAATTAATCCTGAAAGACAAGAAATGAGCATAAAAGTTGCTTCAGCGCAAGTGTTAATGTTACTAAAACAGCCCACATTTCTAAAAATATTGCGAAAAACAACAATCTTCTGTTTTAGAGTGAATGTTTGAGGTGTTTAGAAGGCATTTCATTCATTTTTAGAAAATTTAAATTTGACATTTTTCCATGAAAAGTGCCAATACCCCCCTTTGGTTTCTAGGCGAAAATCTCACTAGACACAAATCAAACAAAAATGTTTCCATGGTGTGTATTGTTGTTCATTTTCATCAAATAAACAAAATAAAACCCAGAATTAATCCTGAAAGACAAGAAATTAGCATAAATGATGCTTCAGCGCAAGATTAATGTTACTAAAAGAGCCCAAATATCTAAAAATATTGCGAAAACCAACAATCTTCTGTTTTAGAGTGAATGTTTGAGGTGTTTAGAAGGCATTTCATTCATTTTTAGAAAATTTAATTTTTCACATTTTTCCATTAAAAGTGCCAATACCCCCCCCCTTTGGGTTCTAGGTGAAAATCTCACTCGACACAAATCAAACAAAAATGTTTCCATGGTGTGTATTGTTATTCATTTTCATCAAATAAACAAAATAAAACACAGAATTAATCCTGAAAGACAAGATATGAGCTTAAAGATGCTTCAGCGCAAGTGTTAATGTTAATAAAAGAGCCTAAATTTCTAAAAATATTGCGAAAAACAACAATCTTCTGTTTTAGAGTGAATGTTTGAGGTGTTTAGAAGGCATTTATTTCATTTTTAGAAAATTTAATTTTTCACATTTTTCCATGAAAAGTGCCAATACCCCCCCCTTTGGGTTCAAGGTGAAAATCTCAGTCGACACAAATCAAACAAAAATGTATCCAAGGTTTGTAATGTTGTACATTTTCATCAAATAATCAAAATAAAACCCAGAATGTATCCTGAAAGACAATAAATGATCATAAAAGATGCTTCAGCCCAGGTGTTAATGTTACTAAAAGAGCCCAAATTTCTAAAAATATTGCGAAAAACAACAATCTTCTGTTTTAGAGTGAATGTTTGAGGTGTTTAGATGGCATTTGTTTCATTTTTAGAAAATTTAATTTTTCACATTTTTCCATGAAAAGTGCCAATACCCCCTTTGGGTTCTAGGTGAAAATCTCACTTGACGCAAATCAAACAAAAATGTTTCCATGGTGTGTATTGTTGTTCATTTTCATCAAATAAACAAAATAAAACCCAGAATTAATCCTGAAAGACAAGAAATGAGCATAAAAGTTGCTTCAGCGCAAGTGTTAATGTTACTAAAAGAGCCCACATTTCTAAAAATATTGCGAAAAACAACAATCTTCTGTTTTAGAGTGAATGTTTGAGGTGTTTAGAAGGCATTTCATTCATTTTTAGAAAATTTAAATTTGACATTTTTCCATGAAAAGTGCCAATACCCCCCTTTGGTTTCTAGGCGAAAATCTCACTCGACACAAATCAAACAAAAATGTTTCCATGGTGTGTATTGTTGTTCATTTTCATCAAATAAACAAAATAAAACCCAGAATTAATCTTGAAGGACAAGAAATGAGCATAAAAGTTGTTTCAGGGAAAGTGTTAATGTTACTAAAAGAGCCCAAATTTCTAAAAATATTGCGAAAAACAACAATCTTCTGTTTAAGAGTGAATGTTTGAGGTGTTTAGAAGGCATTTATTTCATTTTTAGAAAATTTAAGTTTTTACATTTTTCCATGAAAAGTGCCAATACCCCCCTTTGGATTCTAGGCGAAAATCTCACTCGACACAAATCAAACAAAAATGTTTCCATGGTGTGTATTGTTGTTCATTTTCAGCAAATAAACAAAATAAAACCCAGAATTAATCTTGAAGGACAAGAAATGAGCATAAAAGTTGTTTCAGGGAAAGTGTTAATGTTACTAAAAGAGCCCAAATTTCTAAAAATATTGCGAAAAACAACAATCTTCTCTTTTAGAGTGAATGTTTGAGGTGTTTAGAAGGCATTTATTTCATTTTTAGAAAATTTAATTTTTCACATTTTTCCATGAAAAGTGCCAATACCCCCCCCTTTGGGTTCAAGGTGAAAATCTCAGTCGACACAAATCAAACAAAAATGTATCCAAGGTTTGTAATGTTGTACATTTTCATCAAATAATCAAAATAAAACCCAGAATGTATCCTGAAAGACAATAAATGATCATAAAAGATGCTTCAGCCCAGGTGTTAATGTTACTAAAAGAGCCCAAATTTCTAAAAATATTGCGAAAAACAACAATCTTCTGTTTTAGAGTGAATGTTTGAGGTGTTTAGAAGGCATTTATTTCATTTTTAGAAAATTTAAGTTTTTCCATTTTTCCATGAAAAGTGTTAATACCCCCCTTTGGGTTCTAGGTGAAAATCTCACTCGTCACAAATCAAACAAAAATGTTTCCATGGTGTGAATTGTTGTTCATTTTCATCAAAAAAAAAAAATAAAACCCAGAATTAATCCTGAAAGACAAGAAATTAGCATAAATGATGCTTCAGCGCAAGATTAATGTTTCTAAAAGAGCCCAAATTTCTAAAAATATTGCGAAAACCAACAATCTTCTGTTTTAGAGTGAATGTTTGAGGTGTTTAGAAGGCATTTCATTCATTTTTAGAAAATTTAATTTTTCACATTTTTCCATTAAAAGTGCCAATACCCCCCCCTTTGGGTTCTAGGTGAAAATCTCACTCGACACAAATCAAACAAAAATGTTTCCATGGTGTGTATTGTTGTTCATTTTCATCAAATAAACAAAATAAAACACAGAATTAATCCTGAAAGACAAGAAATGAGCATAAAAGATGCTTCAGCGCAAGTGTTAATGTTAATAAAAGAGCCTAAATTTCTAAAAATATTGCGAAAAACAACAATCTTCTGTTTTAGAGTGAATGTTTGAGGTGTTTATAAGGCATTTATTTCATTTTTAGAAAATTTAATTTTTCACATTTTTCCATGAAAAGTGCCAATACCCCCCCCTTTGGGTTCAAGGAGAAAATCTCAGTCGACACAAATCAAACAAAAATGTATCCAAGGTTTGTAATGTTGTACATTTTCATCAAATAATCAAAATAAAACCCAGAATGTATCCTGAAAGACAATAAATGATCATAAAAGATGCTTCAGCCTAGGTGTTAATGTTACTAAAAGAGCCCAAATTTCTAAAAATATTGCGAAAAACAACAATCTTCTGTTTTAGAGTGAATGTTTGAGGTGTTTAGAAGGCATTTATTTCATTTTTAGAAAATTTAAGTTTTTACATTTTTCCATGAAAAGTGTTAATACCCCCCTTTGGGTTCTAGGTGAAAATCTCACTCGACACAAATCAAACAAAAATGTTTCCATGGTGTGTATTGTTGTTTATTTTCATCAAATAAACAAAATAAAACCCAGAATTAATCCTGAAAGACAAGAAATTAGCATAAATGATGCTTCAGCGCAAGTGTTAATTTTTCTAAAAGAGCCCAAATTTCTAAAAATATTGCGAAAAACAACAATCTTCTGTTTTAGAGTGAATGTTTGAGGTGTTTATAAGGCATTTATTTCATTTTTAGAAAATTTAATTTTTCACATTTTTCCATGAAAAGTGCCAATTTGGGTTCAAGGTGAAAATCTCAGTCGACACAAATCAAACAAAAATGTATCCAAGGTTTGTAATGTTGTACATTTTCATCAAATAATCAAAATAAAACCCAGAATGTATCCTGAAAGACAATAAATGATCATAAAAGATGCTTCAGCCCAGGTGTTAATGTTACTAAAAGAGCCCAAATTTTTAAAAATATTGCAAAAAACAACAATCTTCTGTTTTAGAGTGAATGTTTGAGGTGTTTAGAAGGAATTTATTTCATTTTTAGAAAATTTATTTTTCACATTTTTCCATGAAAAGTGCCAATACCCCCCCCTTTGGGTTCTAGGTGAAAATCTCACTCGACACAAATCAAACAAAAATGTTTCCATGGTGTGTATTGTTGTTCATTTTCATCAAATAAACAAAATAAAACACAGAATTAATCCTGAAAGACAAGAAATGAGCATAAAAGATGCTTCAGCGCAAGTGTTAATGTTACTAAAAGAGCCAAAATTTCTAAAAATATTGCGAAAAACAAGAATCTTCTGTTTTAGAGTGAATGTTTGAGGTGTTTAGAAGGCATTTATTTCATTTTTAGAAAATTTATTTTTTCACATTTTTCCATGAAAAGTGCCAATACATCCCCCCCTTTGGGTTCTAGGTGAAAATCTCACTGGACACAAATAACACAAAAATGTATCTAAGGTGTGTATTGTTGTTCATTTTCATCAAATAAACAAAATAAAACCCAAAATGTATCCTGAAAGACAATAAAAGATCATAAAAGATGCTTCAGCCCAAGTGTTAATGTTACTAAAAGAACCCAAATTTCTAAAAATATTGAAAAAAACAACAATCTTCTGTTTTAGAGTGAATGTTTGAGGTGTTTAGAAGGCATTTATTTCATTTTTAGAAAATTAAATTTTTCACATTTTTCCATGAAAAGTGCCAATAGTGCCCTTTGGGTTCTAGGTGAAAATCTCACTCGACACAAATCAAACAAAAATGTATCCAAGGTGTGTATTGTTGTTCATTTTCATCAAATAAACAAAATAACACCCAGAATGAATCCTGAAATACAATAAATGATCATAAAAGATGCTTCAGCCCAGGTGTTAATGTTATTAAAAGAGCCCAAATTTCTAAAAATATTGCGAAAAACAACAATCTTTTGTTTTAGAGTGAATGTTTGAGGTGTTAAGAAGGCATTTATTTCATTTTTAGAAAATTTAATTTTTCACATTTTTCCATGAAAAGTGCCAATAGTGCCCTTTGGGTTCTACGTGAAAATCTCACTCGACACAAATCAAACAAAAATGTTTCCATGGTGTGTATTGTTGTTTATTTTCATCAAATAAACAAAATAAAACCCAGAATAATCCTGAAAGACAATAAAAGATCATAAAAGATGCTTCAGCCCAGGTGTTTATGTTACTAAAAGAACCCAAATTTCTAAAAATATTGCAAAAAACAACAATCTTCTGTTTTAGAGTGAATGTTTGAGGTGTTTAGAAGGCATTTATTTCATTTTTAGAAAATTTAATTTTTCACATTTTTCCATGAAAAGTGCCAATAGTGCCCTTTGGGTTCTAGGTGAAAATCTCACTCGACACAAATCAAACAAAAATGTATCCAAGGTGTGTATTGTTGTTCATTTTCATCAAATAAACAAAATAACACCCAGAATGAATCCTGAAATACAATAAATGATCATAAAAGATGCTTCAGCCCAGGTGTTAATGTTATTAAAAGAGCCCAAATTTCTAAAAATATTGCGAAAAACAACAATCTTCTGTTTTAGAGTGAATGTTTGAGGTGTTTAGAAGGCATTTATTTCATTTTTAGAAAATTTAATTTTTTACATTTTTCCATGAAAAGTGCCAATACCCCCCCCTTTGGGTTCTAGGTGAAAATCTCACTCGACACAAATCAAACAAAAATGTATCCAAGGTGTGTATTGTTGTTCATTTTCATCAAATAAACAAAATTAAACCCAGAATGTATCCTGAAAGACAATAAATGATCATAAAAGATGCTTCAGCCCAGGTGTTAATGTTACTAAAAGAGCCAAAATTTCAAAAAATATTGCGAAAAACAACAATCTTCTGTTTTAGAGTGAATGTTTGAGGTGTTTAGAAGGCATTTATTTCATTTTTAGAAAATTTAATTTTTCACATTTTTCCATGAAAAGTGCCAATACCCCCCCCCCCTTTGGGTTCTAGGTGAAAATCTCACTCGTTACAAATCAAACAAAAATGTATCCAAGGTGTGTATTGTTGTTCATTTTCATCAAATAAACAAAATAAAACCCAGAATGAATCCAGAAAGACAATAAAAGATCATAAAAGATGCTTCAGCCCAGGTGTTAATGTTACTAAAAGAACCCAAATTTCTAAAAATATTGCAAAAAACAACAATCTTCTGTTTTAGAGTGAATGTTTGAGGTGTTTAGAAGGCATTTATTTCATTTTTAGAAAATTTAATTGTTCACATTTTTCCATGAAAAGTGCCAATAGTGCCCTTTGGGTTCTAGGTGAAAATCTCACTCGACACAAATCAAACAAAAATGTATCCAAGGTGTGTATTGTTGTTCATTTTCATCAAATAAACAAAATAGAATTCAGAATGAATCCTGAATAACAATAAAAGATCATAAAAGATGCTTCAGCCAGAGTGTTAATGTTACTAAAAGAGCCCAAATTTCTAAAAATATTGCGAAAAACAACAATCTTCTGTTTTAGACGGAATGTTTGAGGTGTTTAGAAGGCATTTATTTCATTTTTAGAAAATTTAATTTTTCACATTTTTCCATGAAAAGTGCCAATACCCCCCCCCCCCCTTTGGGTTCTAGGTGAAAATCTCACTCGACACAAATCAAACAAAAATGTATCCAAGGTGTGTATTGTTGTTCATTTTCATCAAATAAACAAAATAAAACCCAGAATTAATCCTGAAAGACAATAAAAGATCATAAAAGATGCTTCAGCGAAGGTGTTAATGTTACTAAAAGAGCCCTAATTTCTAAAAATATTGTGAAAAACAACAATCTTCTGTTTTAGAGTGAATGTTTGAGGTGTTTAGAAGGCATTTATTTCATTTTTAGAAAATTTAATTTTTCACATTTTTCCATGAAAAGTGCCAATACCCCCCCCCTTTGGGTTCTAGGTGAACATCTCACTCGACACAAATCAAACAAAAATGTATCCGAGGTGTGTATTGTTGTTCATTTTCATCAAATAAACAAAATAGAATTCAGAATGAATCCTGAATAACAATAAAAGATCATAAAAGATGCTTCAGCCCAAGTGTTAATGTTACTAAAAGAGCCCAAATTTCTAAAAAATATTGCGAAAAACAACAATCTTCTGTTTTAGAGTGAATGTTTGAGGTGTTTAGAAGGCATTTATTTCATATTTAGAAAATTTAATTTTTCACATTTTTCCATGAAAAGTGCCAATACCCCCCCCTTTGGGTTCTAGGTGAAAATCTCACTCGAAACAAATCAAACAAAAATGTATCCAAGGTGTGTATTGTTGTTCATTTTCATCAAATAAACAAAATAGAACCCAGAATGAATCCTGAATAACAATAAAAGATCATAAAAGATGCTTCAGCCCAAGTGTTAATGTTACTAAAAGAGCCCAAATTTCTAAAAATATTGCGAAAAACAACAATCTTCTGTTTTAGAGTGAATGTTTGAGGTGTTTAGAAGGCATTTATTTCATTTTTAGAAAATTTAATTTTTCACATTTTTCCATGAAAAGTGCCAATACCCCCCCCTTTGGGTTCAAGGTGAAAATCTAACTTGACACAAATCAAACAAAAATGTTTCCATGGTGTGTATTGTTTTTCATTTTCATCAAATAAACAAAATAAAACACAGAATTAATCCTGAAAGACAAGAAATGACCATAAAAGTTGCTTCAGCGCAAGTGTAAATGTTACTAAAAGAGCCCAAATTTCTAAAAATATTGCGAAAAACAACAATCTTCTGTTTTAGAGTAAATGTTTGAGGTATTTAGAAGGCATTTATTTCATTTTTAGAAAATTTAATTTTTCACATTTTTCCATGAAAAGTGCCAATACCCCCCCTTTGGGTTCTAGGTGAAAATCTCCCTTGACACAAATCAAACAAAAATGTTTCCATGGTGTGTATTGTTGTTCATTTTCATCAAATAAACAAAATAAAACCCAGAATTAATCCTGAAAGCCATGAAATGAGCATAAAAGATGCTTCAGCCCAGGTGTTAATGTTACTAAAAGAGCCCAAATTTCTAAAAATATTGCGAAAAACAAAAATCTTCTGTTTAAGAGTGAATGTTTGAGGTGTTAAGAAGGCATTTATTTCATTTTTAGAAAATTTAATTTTTCACATTTTTCCATGAAAAGTGCCAATACCCCCCCCCTTTGGGTTCTAGGTGAAAATCTCACTCAACACAAATCAAACAAAAATGTATCCAAGGTGTGTATTGTTGTTCATTTTCATCAAATAAACAAAATAAAACCCAGAATTAATCCTGAAAGACAAGAAATGAGCATAAAAGTTGCTTCAGCGCTAGTGTTAATGTTACTAAAAGAGCCCAAATTTCTAAAAATATTGCGAAAAACAACAATCTTCTGTTTTAGAGTGAATGTTTGAGGTGTTTAGAAGGCATTTATTTCATTTTTAGAAAATTTAATTTTTTACAGTTTTCCATGAAAAGTGCCAATACCCCCCCCTTTGGGTTCTAGGTGAAAATCTCACTTGACACATATCAAACAAAAATGTTTCCATGGTGTGTAATGTTGTTCATTTTCATCAAATAAACAAAATAAAACCCAGAATTAATCCTGAAAGACATGAAATGAGCATAAAAGATGCTTCAGCGTAAGTGTTATTTTTACTAAAAGAGCCCAAATTTCTAAAAATATTGCGAAAAACAACAATCTTCTGTTTTAGAGTGAATGTTTGAGGTGTTTAGAAGGCATTTATTTCATTTTTAGAAAATTTAATTTTTCACATTTTTCCATGAAAAGTGCCAATACCCCCCCCCTTTGGGTTCAAGGTGAAAATCTTACTTGACACAAATCAAACAAAAATGTTTCCATGGTGTGTATTGTTGTTCATTTTCATCAAATAAACAAAATAAAACCCAGAATTAATCCTGAAAGACATGAAATGAGCATAAAAGATGCTTCAGCGCAAGTGTTAATTTTACTAAAAGAGCCCAAATTTCTAAAAATATTGCGAAAAACAACAATCTTCTGTTTTAGAGTGAATGTTTGAGGTGTTTAGAAGGCATTTATTTCATTTTTAGAAAATTTAATTTTTCACATTTTTCCGTGAAAAGTGCCAATACCCCCCCCTTTGGGTTCAAGGTGAAAATCTAACTTGACACAAATCAAACAAAAATGTTTCCATGGTGTGTATTGTTGTTCATTTTCATCAAATAAACAAAATAAAACACAGAATTAATCCTGAAAGACAAGAAATGAGATTAAAGATGCTTCAGCGCAAGTGTTAATGTTAATAAAAGAGCCTAAATTTCTAAAAATATTGCGAAAAACAACAATCTTCTGTTTTAGAGTGAATGTTTGAGGTGTTTAGAAGGCATTTATTTCATTTTTAGAAAATTTAATTTTTCACATTTTTCCATGAAAAGTGCCAATACCCCCCCCTACTGGTTCTAGGTGAAAATTTCACTCGACACAAATCAAACAAAAATGTATCAAAGGTGTGTATTGTTGTTCATTTTCATCAAATAAACAAAATAAAACCCAGAATGAATCCTGAAAAACAATAAAAGATCATAAAAGATGCTTCAGCCCAAGTGTTAATGTTACTAAAAGAGCCCAAATTTCTAAAAATATTGCGAAAAACAACAATCTTCTGTTTCAGAGTGAATGTTTGAGGTGTTTAGAAGGCATTTATTTCATTTTTAGAAAATTTAATTTTTCACATTTTTCCATGAAAAGTGCCAATAGTGCCCTTTGGGTTCTAGGTGAAAATCTCACTCGACACAAATCAAACAAAAATGTTTCCATGGTGTGTATTGTTGTTTATTTTCATCAAATAAACAAAATAAAACCCAGAATTAATCCTGAAAGACAATAAAAGATCATAAAAGATGCTTCAGCCCAGGTGTTAATGTTACTAAAAGAACCCAAATTTCTAAAAATATTGCAAAAAACAACAATCTTCTGTTTTAGAGTGAATGTTTGAGGTGTTTAGAAGGCATTTATTTCATTTTTAGAAAATTTAATTTTTTACATTTTTCCATGAAAAGTGCCAATACCCCCCCCTATGGGTTCTAGGTGAAAATCTCACTCGACACAAATCAAACAAAAATGTTTCCATGGTGTGTATTGTTGTTCATTTTCATCAAATAAACAAAATAAAACCCAGAATTAATCCTGAAAGACAAGAAATGAGCATAAAAGTTGCTTCAGCGCAAGTGTTAATGTTACTAAAAGAGCCCAAATTTCTAAAAATATTGCGAAAAACAACAATCTTCTGTTTTAGAGTGAATGTTTGAGGTGTTTAGAAGGCATTTCATTCATTTTTGGAAAATTTAATTTTTCACATTTTTACATGAAAAGTGCCAATACCCTTTGGGTTCTAGGTGATAATCTCATTCGATACAAATCAAACAAAAATTTTTCCATGGTGTGTTTTGTTGTTCATTTTCATCAAATAAACAAAATAAAACCCAGAATGAATCTTGAAAGACAAAAAATGATCATAAAAGATGCTTCAGCGCAAGTGTTAATGTTACTAAAAGAGCCCACATTTCTAAAAATATTGCGAAAAACAACAATCTTCTGTTTTAGAGTGAATGTTTGAGGTGTTTAGAAGGCATTTGTTTCATTTTTAGAAAATTTAATTTTTCACATTTTTCCATGAAAAGTGCCAATACCCCCTTTGGGTTCTAGGTGAAAATCTCCCTTGACGCAAATCAAACAAAAATGTTTCCATGGTGTGTATTGTTGTTCATTTTCATCAAATAAACAAAATAAAACCCAGAATTAATCCTGAAAGACAAGAAATGAGCATAAAAGTTGCTTCAGCGCAAGTGTTAATGTTACTAAAAGAGCCTAAATTTCTAAAAATATTGCGAAAAACAACAATCTTCTGTTTTAGAGTGAATGTTTGAGGTGTTTAGAAGGCATTTCATTCATTTTTAGAAAATTTTATTTTTCACATTTTTCCATGAAAAGTGCCAATACCCCCCCTTTTGGTTCTAGGCGAAAATCTCACTCGACACAAATCAAACAAAAATGTTTCCATGGTGTGTATTGTTGTTCATTTTCATCAAATAAACAAAATAAAACCCAGAATTAATCCTGAAAGACATGAAATGAGCATAAAAGATGCTTCAGCGCAAGTGTTAATGTTACTAAAAGAGCCCAAATTTCTAAAAATATTGCGAAAAACAACAATCTTCTGTTTTAGAGTGAATGTTTGAGGTGTTTAGAAGGCATTTATTTCATTTTTAGAAAATTTAATTTTTCACATTTTTCCATGAAAAGTGCCAATACCCCCCCCTTTGGGTTCTAGGTGAAAATCTCACTCGACACAAATCAAAAAAAAATGTTTCCATGGTGTGTATTGTTGTTCATTTTCATCAAATAAACAAAATTAAACACAAAATTAATCCTGAAAGACAAGAAATGAGCATAAAAGATGCTTCAGCACAAGTGTTAATGTTACTAAAAGAGCCAAAATTTCTAAAAATATTCCGAAAAACAACAATCTTCTGTTTTAGAGTGAATGTTTGAGGTGTTTATAAGGCATTTATTTCATTTTTAGAAAATTTAATTTTTCACATTTTTCCATTAAAAGTGCCAATTATCCCCCTTTGGGTTCTAGGTGAAAATCTCACTCGACACAAATCAAACAAAAATGTTTCCATGGTGTGTATTGTTGTTCATTTTCATCAAATAAACAAAATAAAACACAGAATTAATCCTGAAAGACAAGAAATGAGCATAAAAGATGCTTCAGCGCAAGTGTTAATGTTAATAAAAGAGCCTAAATTTCTAAAAATATTGCGAAAAACAACAATCTTCTGTTTTAGAGTGAATGTTTGAGGTGTTTAGAAGGCATTTATTTCATTTTTAGAAAATTTAATTTTTCACATTTTTCCATGAAAAGTGCCAATACCCCCCCCTACTGGTTCTAGGTGAAAATCTCACTCGACACAAATCAAACAAAAATGTATCAATGGTGTGTATTGTTGTTCATTTTCATCAAATAAACAAAATAAAACCCAGAATGAATCCTGAAAAACAATAAAAGATCATAAAAGATGCTTCAGCCCAAGTGTTAATGTTACTAAAAGAGCCCAAATTTCTAAAAATATTGCGAAAAACAACAATCCTCTGTTTTAGAGTGAATGTTTGAGGTGTTTAGAAGGCATTTATTTCATTTTTAGAAAATTTAATTTTTCACATTTTTCCATGAAAAGTGCCAATAGTGCCCTTTGGGTTCTAGGTGAAAATCTCACTCGACACAAATTAAACAAAAATGTTTCCATGGTGTGTATTGTTGTTTATTTTCATCAAATAAACAAAATAAAACCCAGAATTAATCCTGAAAGACAATAAAAGATCATAAAAGATGCTTCAGCCCAGGTGTTAATGTTACTAAAAGAACCCAAATTTCTAAAAATATTGCAAAAAACAACAATCTTCTGTTTTAGAGTGAATGTTTGAGGTGTTTAGAAGGCATTTATTTCATTTTTAGAAAATTTAATTTTTCACTTTTTTCCATGAAAAGTGCCAATAGTGCCCTTTGGGTTCTAGGTGAAAATCTCACTCGACACAAATCAAACAAAAATGTATCCAAGGTGTGTATTGTTGTTCATTTTCATCAAATAAACAAAATAACACCCAGAATGAATCCTGAAATACAATAAATGATCATAAAAGATGCTTCAGCCCAGGTGTTAATGTTATTAAAAGAGCCCAAATTTCTAAAAATATTGCGAAAAACAACAATCTTCTGTTTTAGAGTGAATGTTTGAGGTGTTTAGAAGGCATTTCATTCATTTTTAGAAAATTTAATTTTTCACATTTTTACATGAAAAGTGCCAATACCCTTTGGGTTCTAGGTGATAATCTCATTCGATACAAATCAAACAGAAATTTTTCCATGGGGTGTATTGTTGTTCATTTTCATCAAATAAACAAAATAAAACCCAGAATGAATCTTGAAAGACAAAAAATGATCATAAAAGATGCTTCAGCCCGGGTGTAAATGTTACTAAAAGAGCCCACATTTCTAAAAATATTGCGAAAAACAACAATCTTCTGTTTTAGAGTGAATGTTTGAGGTGTTTAGAAGGCATTTGTTTCATTTTTAGAAAATTTAATTTTTCACATTTTTCCATGAAAAGTGCGATTACCCCCTTTGGGTTCTAGGTGAAAATCTCACTTGACGCAAATCAAACAAAAATGTTTCCATGGTGTGTATTGTTGTTCATTTTCATCAAATAAACATAATAAAACCCAGAATTAATCCTGAAAGACAAGAAATGAGCATAAAAGTTGCTTCAGCGCAAGTGTTAATGTTACTAAAAGAGCCTAAATTTCTAAAAATATTGCGAAAAACAACAATCTTCTGTTTTAGAGTGAATGCTTGAGGTGTTTAGAAGGCATTTCATTCATTTTTAGAAAATTTTATTTTTCACATTTTTCCATGAAAAGTGCCAATACCCCCCCTTTTGGTTCTAGGCGAAAATCTCACTCGACACAAATCAAACAAAAATGTTTCCATGGTGTGTATTGTTGTTCATTTTCATCAAATAAACAAAATAAAACCCAGAATTAATCCTGAAAGACATGAAATGAGCATAAAAGATGCTTCAGCGCAAGTGTTAATTTTTCAAAAAGAGCCCAAATTTCTAAAAATATTGCGAAAAACAACAATCTTCTGTTTTAGAGTGAATGTTTGAGGTGTTTAGAAGGCATTTATTTCATTTTTAGAAAATTTAATTTTTCACATTTTTCCATGAAAAGTGCCAATACCCCCCCTTTGGGTTCTAGGTGAAAATCTCACTTGACACAAATCAAAAAAAAATGTTTCCATGGTGTGTATTGTTGTTCATTTTCATCAAATAAACAAAATAAAACACAGAATTAATCCTGAAAGACAAGAAATGAGCATAAAAGATGCTTCAGCGCAAGTGTTAATGTTACTAAAAGAGCCAAAATTTCTAAAAATATTCCGAAAAACAACAATCTTCTGTTTTAGAGTGAATGTTTGAGGTGTTTATAAGGCATTTATTTCATTTTTAGAAAATTTAATTTTTCACATTTTTCCATTAAAAGTGCCAATTATCCCCCTTTGGGTTCTAGGTGAAAATCTCACTCGACACAAATCAAACAAAAATGTTTCCATGGTGTGTATTGTTGTTCATTTTCATCAAATAAACAAAATAAAACACAGAATTAATCCTGAAAGACAAGAAATGAGCATAAAAGATGCTTCAGCGCAAGTGTTAATGTTAATAAAAGAGCCTAAATTTCTAAAAATATTGCGAAAAACAACAATCTTCTGTTTTAGAGTGAATGTTTGAGGTGTTTAGAAGGCATTTATTTCATTTTTAGAAAATTTAATTTTTCACATTTTTCCATGAAAAGTGCCAATTATCCCCCTTTGGGTTCTAGGTGAAAATCTCACTCGACACAAATCAAACAAAAATGTATCAATGGTGTGTATTGTTGTTCATTTTCATCAAATAAACAAAATAAAACCCAGAATGAATCCTGAAAAACAATAAAAGATCATAAAAGATGCTTCAGCCCAAGTGTTAATGTTACTAAAAGAGCCCAAATTTCTAAAAATATTGCGAAAAACAACAATCTTCTGTTTTAGAGTGAATGTTTGAGGTGTTTAGAAGGCATTTATTTCATTTTTAGAAAATTTTATTTTTCACATTTTTCCATGAAAAGTGCCAATAGTGCCCTTTGGGTTCTAGGTGAAAATCTCACTCGACACAAATCAAACAAAAATGTTTCCATGGTGTGTATTGTTGTTTATATTCATCAAATAAACAAAATAAAACCCAGAATTAATCCTGAAAGACAATAAAAGATCATAAAAGATGCTTCAGCCCAGGTGTTAATGTTACTAAAAGAACCCAAATTTCTAAAAATATTGCAAAAAACAACAATCTTCTGTTTTAGAGTGAATGTTTGAGGTGTTTAGAAGGCATTTATTTCAATTTTAGAAAATTTAATTTTTCACATTTTTCCATGAAAAGTGCCAATAGTGCCCTTTGGGTTCTAGGTGAAAATCTCACTCGACACAAATCAAACAAAAATGTATCCAAGGTGTGTATTGTTGTTCATTTTCATCAAATAAACAAAATAACACCCAGAATGAATCCTGAAATACAATAAATGATCATAAAAGATGCTTCAGCCCAGGTGTTAATGTTATTAAAAGAGCCCAAATTTCTAAAAATATTGCGAAAAACAACAATCTTCTGTTTTAGAGTGAATGTTTGAGGTGTTTAGAAGGCATTTATTTCATTTTTAGAAAATTTAATTTTTTACATTTTTCCATGAAAAGTGCCAATACCCCCCCCTATGGGTTCTAGGTGAAAATCTCACTCGACACAAATCAAACAAAAATGTTTCCATGGTGTGTATTGTTGTACATTTTCATCAAATAAACAAAATAAAACCCAGAATTAATCCTGAAAGACAAGAAATGAGCATAAAAGTTGCTTCAGCGCAAGTGTTAATGTTACTAAAAGAGCCCAAATTTCTAAAAATATTGCGAAAAACAACAATCTTCATTTTTAGAGTGAATGTTTGAGGTGTTTAGAAGGCATTTCATTCATTTTTAGAAAATTTAATTTTTCACATTTTTACATGAAAAGTGCCAATACCCTTTGGGTTCTAGGTGATAATCTCATTCGATACAAATCAAACAAAAATTTTTCCATGGTGTGTATTGTTGTTCATTTTCATCAAATAAACAAAATAAAACCCAGAATGAATCTTGAAAGACAAAAAATGATCATAAAAGATGCTTCAGCCCGGGTGTAAATGTTACTAAAAGAGCCCACATTTCTAAAAATATTGCGAAAAACAACAATCTTCTGTTTTAGAGTGAATGTTTGAGGTGTTTAGAAGGCATTTCATTCATTTTTAGAAAATTTAATTTTTCACATTTTTCCATGAAAAGTGCCAATTATCCCCCTTTGGGTTCTAGGTGAAAATCTCACTCGACACAAATCAAACAAAAATGTTTCCATGGTGTGTATTGTTGTTCATTTTCATCAAATAAACAAAATAAAACACAGAATTAATCCTGAAAGACAAGAAATGAGCATAAAAGATGCTTCAGCGCAAGTGTTAATGTTAATAAAAGAGCCTAAATTTCTAAAAATATTGCGAAAAACAACAATCTTCTGTTTTAGAGTGAATGTTTGAGGTGTTTAGAAGGCATTTATTTCATTTTTAGAAAATTTAATTTTTCACATTTTTCCATGAAAAGTGCCAATACCCCCCCCTACTGGTTCTAGGTGAAAATCTCACTCGACACAAATCAAACAAAAATGTATCAATGGTGTGTATTGTTGTTCATTTTCATCAAATAAACAAAATAAAACCCAGAATGAATCCTGAAAAACAATAAAAGATCATAAAAGATGCTTCAGCCCAAGTGTTAATGTTACTAAAAGAGCCCAAATTTCTAAAAATATTGCGAAAAACAACAATCCTCTGTTTTAGAGTGAATGTTTGAGGTGTTTAGAAGGCATTTATTTCATTTTTAGAAAATTTAATTTTTCACATTTTTCCATGAAAAGTGCCAATAGTGCCCTTTGGGTTCTAGGTGAAAATCTCACTCGACACAAATTAAACAAAAATGTTTCCATGGTGTGTATTGTTGTTTATTTTCATCAAATAAACAAAATAAAACCCAGAATTAATCCTGAAAGACAATAAAAGATCATAAAAGATGCTTCAGCCCAGGTGTTAATGTTACTAAAAGAACCCAAATTTCTAAAAATATTGCAAAAAACAACAATCTTCTGTTTTAGAGTGAATGTTTGAGGTGTTTAGAAGGCATTTATTTCATTTTTAGAAAATTTAATTTTTCACTTTTTTCCATGAAAAGTGCCAATAGTGCCCTTTGGGTTCTAGGTGAAAATCTCACTCGACACAAATCAAACAAAAATGTATCCAAGGTGTGTATTGTTGTTCATTTTCATCAAATAAACAAAATAACACCCAGAATGAATCCTGAAATACAATAAATGATCATAAAAGATGCTTCAGCCCAGGTGTTAATGTTATTAAAAGAGCCCAAATTTCTAAAAATATTGCGAAAAACAACAATCTTCTGTTTTAGAGTGAATGTTTGAGGTGTTTAGAAGGCATTTCATTCATTTTTAGAAAATTTAATTTTTCACATTTTTACATGAAAAGTGCCAATACCCTTTGGGTTCTAGGTGATAATCTCATTCGATACAAATCAAACAGAAATTTTTCCATGGGGTGTATTGTTGTTCATTTTCATCAAATAAACAAAATAAAACCCAGAATGAATCTTGAAAGACAAAAAATGATCATAAAAGATGCTTCAGCCCGGGTGTAAATGTTACTAAAAGAGCCCACATTTCTAAAAATATTGCGAAAAACAACAATCTTCTGTTTTAGAGTGAATGTTTGAGGTGTTTAGAAGGCATTTGTTTCATTTTTAGAAAATTTAATTTTTCACATTTTTCCATGAAAAGTGCGATTACCCCCTTTGGGTTCTAGGTGAAAATCTCACTTGACGCAAATCAAACAAAAATGTTTCCATGGTGTGTATTGTTGTTCATTTTCATCAAATAAACATAATAAAACCCAGAATTAATCCTGAAAGACAAGAAATGAGCATAAAAGTTGCTTCAGCGCAAGTGTTAATGTTACTAAAAGAGCCTAAATTTCTAAAAATATTGCGAAAAACAACAATCTTCTGTTTTAGAGTGAATGTTTGAGGTGTTTAGAAGGCATTTCATTCATTTTTAGAAAATTTTATTTTTCACATTTTTCCATGAAAAGTGCCAATACCCCCCCTTTTGGTTCTAGGCGAAAATCTCACTCGACACAAATCAAACAAAAATGTTTCCATGGTGTGTATTGTTGTTCATTTTCATCAAATAAACAAAATAAAACCCAGAATTAATCCTGAAAGACATGAAATGAGCATAAAAGATGCTTCAGCGCAAGTGTTAATTTTTCAAAAAGAGCCCAAATTTCTAAAAATATTGCGAAAAACAACAATCTTCTGTTTTAGAGTGAATGTTTGAGGTGTTTAGAAGGCATTTATTTCATTTTTAGAAAATTTAATTTTTCACATTTTTCCATGAAAAGTGCCAATACCCCCCCTTTGGGTTCTAGGTGAAAATCTCACTTGACACAAATCAAAAAAAAATGTTTCCATGGTGTGTATTGTTGTTCATTTTCATCAAATAAACAAAATAAAACACAGAATTAATCCTGAAAGACAAGAAATGAGCATAAAAGATGCTTCAGCGCAAGTGTTAATGTTACTAAAAGAGCCAAAATTTCTAAAAATATTCCGAAAAACAACAATCTTCTGTTTTAGAGTGAATGTTTGAGGTGTTTATAAGGCATTTATTTCATTTTTAGAAAATTTAATTTTTCACATTTTTCCATTAAAAGTGCCAATTATCCCCCTTTGGGTTCTAGGTGAAAATCTCACTCGACACAAATCAAACAAAAATGTTTCCATGGTGTGTATTGTTGTTCATTTTCATCAAATAAACAAAATAAAACACAGAATTAATCCTGAAAGACAAGAAATGAGCATAAAAGATGCTTCAGCGCAAGTGTTAATGTTAATAAAAGAGCCTAAATTTCTAAAAATATTGCGAAAAACAACAATCTTCTGTTTTAGAGTGAATGTTTGAGGTGTTTAGAAGGCATTTATTTCATTTTTAGAAAATTTAATTTTTCACATTTTTCCATGAAAAGTGCCAATACCCCCCCTACTGGTTCTAGGTGAAAATCTCACTCGACACAAATCAAACAAAAATGTATCAATGGTGTGTATTGTTGTTCATTTTCATCAAATAAACAAAATAAAACCCAGAATGAATCCTGAAAAACAATAAAAGATCATAAAAGATGCTTCAGCCCAAGTGTTAATGTTACTAAAAGAGCCCAAATTTCTAAAAATATTGCGAAAAAACAACAATCTTCTGTTTTAGAGTGAATGTTTGAGGTGTTTAGAAGGCATTTATTTCATTTTTAGAAAATTTTATTTTTCACATTTTTCCATGAAAAGTGCCAATAGTGCCCTTTGGGTTCTAGGTGAAAATCTCACTCGACACAAATCAAACAAAAATGTTTCCATGGTGTGTATTGTTGTTTATATTCATCAAATAAACAAAATAAAACCCAGAATTAATCCTGAAAGACAATAAAAGATCATAAAAGATGCTTCAGCCCAGGTGTTAATGTTACTAAAAGAACCCAAATTTCTAAAAATATTGCAAAAAACAACAATCTTCTGTTTTAGAGTGAATGTTTGAGGTGTTTAGAAGGCATTTATTTCAATTTTAGAAAATTTAATTTTTCACATTTTTCCATGAAAAGTGCCAATAGTGCCCTTTGGGTTCTAGGTGAAAATCTCACTCGACACAAATCAAACAAAAATGTATCCAAGGTGTGTATTGTTGTTCATTTTCATCAAATAAACAAAATAACACCCAGAATGAATCCTGAAATACAATAAATGATCATAAAAGATGCTTCAGCCCAGGTGTTAATGTTATTAAAAGAGCCCAAATTTCTAAAAATATTGCGAAAAACAACAATCTTCTGTTTTAGAGTGAATGTTTGAGGTGTTTAGAAGGCATTTATTTCATTTTTAGAAAATTTAATTTTTTACATTTTTCCATGAAAAGTGCCAATACCCCCCCCTATGGGTTCTAGGTGAAAATCTCACTCGACACAAATCAAACAAAAATGTTTCCATGGTGTGTATTGTTGTACATTTTCATCAAATAAACAAAATAAAACCCAGAATTAATCCTGAAAGACAAGAAATGAGCATAAAAGTTGCTTCAGCGCAAGTGTTAATGTTACTAAAAGAGCCCAAATTTCTAAAAATATTGCGAAAAACAACAATCTTCATTTTTAGAGTGAATGTTTGAGGTGTTTAGAAGGCATTTCATTCATTTTTAGAAAATTTAATTTTTCACATTTTTACATGAAAAGTGCCAATACCCTTTGGGTTCTAGGTGATAATCTCATTCGATACAAATCAAACAAAAATTTTTCCATGGTGTGTATTGTTGTTCATTTTCATCAAATAAACAAAATAAAACCCAGAATGAATCTTGAAAGACAAAAAATGATCATAAAAGATGCTTCAGCCCGGGTGTAAATGTTACTAAAAGAGCCCACATTTCTAAAAATATTGCGAAAAACAACAATCTTCTGTTTTAGAGTGAATGTTTGAGGTGTTTAGAAGGCATTTCATTCATTTTTAGAAAATTTAATTTTTCACATTTTTCCATGAAAAGTGCCAATACCCCCTTTGGGTTCTAGGTGAAAATCTCACTTGACGCAAATCAAACAAAAATGTTTCCATGGTGTGTATTGTTGTTCATTTTCATCAAATAAACATAATAAAACCCAGAATTAATCCTGAAAGACAAGAAATGAGCATAAAAGTAGCTTCAGCGCAAGTGTTAATGTTACTAAAAGAGCCTAAATTTCTAAAAATATTGCGAAAAACAACAATCTTCTGTTTTAGAGTGAATGTTTGAGGTGTTTAGAAGGCATTTCATTCATTTTTAGAAAATTTTATTTTTCACATTTTTCCATGAAAAGTGCCAATACCCCCCCTTTTGGTTCTAGGCGAAAATCTCACTCGACACAAATCAAACAAAAATGTTTCCATGGTGTGTATTGTTGTTCATTTTCATCAAATAAACAAAATAAAACCCAGAATTAATCCTGAAAGACATGAAATGAGCATAAAAGATGCTTCAGCGCAAGTGTTAATTTTTCTAAAAGAGCCCAAATTTCTAAAAATATTGCGAAAAACAACAATCTTCTGTTTTAGAGTGAATGTTTGAGGTGTTTAGAAGGCATTTATTTCATTTTTAGAAAATTTAATTTTTCACATTTTTCCATGAAAAGTGCCAATACCCCCCCTTTGGGTTCTAGGTGAAAATCTCACTCGACACAAATCAAAAAAAAATGTTTCCATGGTGTGTATTGTTGTTCATTTTCATCAAATAAACAAAATAAAACACAGAATTAATCCTGAAAGACAAGAAATGAGCATAAAAGATGCTTCAGCGCAAGTGTTAATGTTACTAAAAGAGCCAAAATTTCTAAAAATATTGCGAAAAACAACAATCTTCTGTTTAAGAGTGAATGTTTGAGGTGTTTATGAGGCATTTATTTCATTTTTAGAAAATTTAATTTTTCACATTTTTCCATGAAAGTGTTAATACCCCCCTTTGGGTTCTAGGTGAAAATCTCACTCGTCACAAATCAAACAAAAATGTTTCCATGGTGTGTATTGTTGTTCATTTTCATCAAATAAACAAAATAAAACACAGAATTAATCCTGAAAGACAAGAAATGAGCATAAAAGATGCTTCAGCGCAAGTGTTAATGTTAATAAAAGAGCCTAAATTTCTAAAAAATTGCGAAAAACAACAATCTTCTGTTTTAGAGTGAATGTTTGAGGTGTTTAGAAGGCATTTATTTCATTTTTAGAAAATTTAATTTTTCACATTTTTCCATGAAAAGTGCCAATACCCCCCCTACTGGTTCTAGGTGAAAATCTCACTCGACACAAATCAAACAAAAATGTATCAATGGTGTGTATTGTTGTTCATTTTCATCAAATAAACAAAATAAAACCCAGAATGAATCCTGAAAAACAATAAAAGATCATAAAAGATGCTTCAGCCCAAGTGTTAATGTTACTAAAAGAGCCCAAATTTCTAAAAATATTGCGAAAAACAACAATCTTCTGTTTTAGAGTGAATGTTTGAGGTGTTTAGAAGGCATTTATTTCATTTTTAGAAAATTTTATTTTTCACATTTTTCCATGAAAAGTGCCAATAGTGCCCTTTGGGTTCTAGGTGAAAATCTCACTCGACACAAATCAAACAAAAATGTTTCCATGGTGTGTATTGTTGTTTATTTTTTTATCAAATAAACAAAATAAAACCCAGAATTAATCCTGAAAGACAATAAAAGATCATAAAAGATGCTTCAGCCCAGGTGTTAATGTTACTAAAAGAACCCAAATTTCTAAAAATATTGCAAAAAACAACAATCTTCTGTTTTAGAGTGAATGTTTGAGGTGTTTAGAAGGCATTTATTTCATTTTTAGAAAATTTAATTTTTCACATTTTTCCATGAAAAGTGCCAATAGTGCCCTTTGGGTTCTAGGTGAAAATCTCACTCGACACAAATCAAACAAAAATGTATCCAAGGTGTGTATTGTTGTTCATTTTCATCAAATAAACAAAATAACACCCAGAATGAATCCTGAAATACAATAAATGATCATAAAAGATGCTTCAGCCCAGGTGTTAATGTCATTAAAAGAGCCTAAATTTCTAAAAATATTGCGAAAAACAACAATCTTCTGTTTTAGAGTGAATGTTTGAGGTGTTTAGAAGGCATTTATTTCATTTTTAGAAAATTTAATTTTTCACATTTTTCCATGAAAAGTGCCAATACCCCCTTTGGGTTCTAGGTGAAAATCTCACTTGACGCAAATCAAACAAAAATGTTTCCATGGTGTGTATTGTTGTTCATTTTCATCAAATAAACAAAATAAAACCCAGAATTAATCCTGAAAGACAAGAAATGAGCATAAAAGTTGCTTCAGCGCAAGTGTTAATGTTACTAAAAGAGCCTAAATTTCTAAAAATATTGCGAAAAACAACAATCTTCTGTTTTAGAGTGAATGTTTGAGGTGTTTAGAAGGCATTTCATTCATTTTTAGAAAATTTAATTTTTCACATTTTTCCATGAAAAGTGCCAATACCCCCCCTTTTGGTTCTAGGCGAAAATCTCACTCGACACAAATCAAACAAAAATGTTTCCATGGTGTGTATTGTTGTTCATTTTCATCAAATAAACAAAATAAAACCCAGAATTAATCCTGAAAGACATGAAATGAGCATAAAAGATGCTTCAGCGCAAGTGTTAATTTTTCTAAAAGAGCCCAAATATCTAAAAATATTGCGAAAAACGACAATCTTCTGTTTTAGAGTGAATGTTTGAGGTGTTTAGAAGGCATTTATTTCATTTTTAGAAAATTTAATTTTTCACATTTTTCCATGAAAAGTGCCAATACCCCCCCCTTTGGGTTCAAGGTGAAAATCTAACTTGACACAAATCAAACAAAAATGTTTCCATGGTGTGTATTGTTGTTCATTTTCATCAAATAAACAAAATAAAACACAGAATTAATCCTGAAAGACAAGAAATGAGATTAAAGATGCTTCAGCGCAAGTGTTAATGTTACTAAAAGAGCCCAAATTTCTAAAAATATTGCGAAAAACAACAATCTTCTGTTTTAGAGTGAATGTTTGAGGTGTTTAGAAGGCATTTATTTCATTTTTAGAAAATTTAATTTTTCACATTTTTCCATGAAGAGTGCCAATACCCCCCTCTTTGGGTTCAAGGTGAAAATCTCAGTCGACACAAATCAAACAAAAATGTATCCAAGGTTTGTAATGTTGTACATTTTCATCAAATAATCAAAATAAAACCCAGAATGTATCCTGAAAGACAATAAATGATCATAAAAGATGCTTCAGCCCAGGTGTTAATGTTCCTAAAAGAGCCCAAATTTCTAAAAATATTGCGAAAAACAACAATCTTCTGTTTTAGAGTGAATGTTTGAGGTGTTTAGAAGGCATTTATTTCATTTTTAGAAAATTTAAGTTTTTACATTTTTCCATTAAAGTGTTAATACCCCCCTTTGGGTTCTAGGTGAAAATCTCACTCGCCACAATTCAAACAAAAATGTTTCCATGGTGTGTATTGTTGTTTATTTTCATCAAATAAACAAAATAAAACCCAGAATTAATCCTGAAAGACAAGAAATTAGCATAAATGATGCTTCAGCGCAAGTGTTAATGTTACTAAAAGAGCCCAAATTTCTAAAAATATTGCGAAAAACAACAATCTTCTGTTTTAGAGTGAATGTTTGTGGTGTTTAGAAGGCATTTATTTCATTTTTAGAAAATTTAATTTTTCACATTTTTCCATTAAAAGTGCCAATACCCACCTTTGGGTTCTAGGTGAAAATCTCACTCGACACAAATCAAACAAAAATGTATCCAAGGTGTGTATTGTTGTTCATTTTCATCAAATAAACAAAATAACACCCAGAATGAATCCTGAAATACAATAAATGATCATAAAAGATGCTTCAGCCCAGGTGTAAATGTTATTAAAAGAGCCCAAATTTCTAAAAATATTGCGAAAAACAACAATCTTCTGTTTTAGAGTGAATATTTGAGGTGTTTAGAAGGCATTTATTTCATTTTTAGAAAATTTAATTTTTTACATTTTTCCATGAAAAGTGCCAATACCCCCCCCTATGGGTTCTAGGTGAAAATCTCACTCGACACAAATCAAACAAAAATGTTTCCATGGTGTGTATTGTTGTTCATTTTCATCAAATAAACAAAATAAAACCCAGAATTAATCCTGAAAGACAAGAAATGTGCATAAAAGTTGCTTCAGCGCAAGTGTTAATGTTACTAAAAGAGCCCAAATTTCTAAAAATATTGCAAAAAACAACAATCTTCTGTTTTAGAGTGAATGTTTGAGGTGTTTAGAAGGCATTTATTCCATTTTTAGAAAATTTAAGTTTTTACATTTTTCCATTAAAAGTGCCAATACCCCCCCCTTTGGGTTCTAGGTGAAAATCTCACTCGACACAAATCAAACAAAAATGTTTCCATGGTGTGTATTGTTGTTTATTTTCATCAAATAAACAAAATAAAACCCAGAATTAATCCTGAAAGACCAGAAATTAGCATAAATGATGCTTCAGCGTAAGTGTTAATGTTACTAAAAGAGCCCAAATTTCTAAAAATATTGCGAAAAACAACAATCTTCTGTTTTAGAGTGAATGTTTGTGGTGTTTAGAAGGCATTTATTTCATTTTTAGAAAATTTAATTTCTCACATTTTTCCATTAAAAGTGCCAATACCCCCCCCTTTGGGTTCTAGGTGAAAATCTCACTCGACACAAATCAAAAAAAAATGTTTCCATGGTGTGTATTGTTGCTCATTTTTATCAAATAAACAAAATAAAACACAGAATTAATCCTGAAAGACAAGAAATGAGCATAAAAGATGCTTCAGCGCAAGTGTTAATGTTACTAAAAGAGCCAAAATTTCTAAAAATATTGCGAAAAACAACAATCTTCTGTTTTAGAGTGAATGTTTGAGGTGTTTAGAATGCATTTATTTCATTTTTAGAAAATTTAATTTTTCACATTTTTCCATGAAAAGTGCCAATACCCCCCCCCCTATGGGTTCTAGGTGAAAATCTCACTCGACACAAATCAAACAAAAATGTTTCCATGGTGTGTATTGTTGTTCATTTTCATCAAATAAACCAAATAAAACCCAGAATTAATCCTGAAAGACAAGAAATGGACATAAAAGTTGCTTCAGCGCAAGTGTTAATGTTACTAAAAGAGCCCAAATTTCTAAAAATATTGCGAAAAACAACAATCTTCTGTTTTAGAGTGAATGTTTGAGGTGTTAAGAAGTCATTTCATTCATTTTTAGAAAATTTAATTTTTCACATTTTTACATGAAAAGTGCCAATACCCTTTGGGTTCTAGGTTATAATCTCATTCGATACAAATCAAACAAAAATTTTTCCATGGTGTGTATTGTTCATTTTCATCAAATAAACAAAATAAAACCCAGAATGAATCCTGAAAGACAATAAATGATCATAAAAGATGCTTCAGCCAAGGTGTAAATGTTACTAAAAGAGCCCACATTTCTGAAAATATTGCGAAAAACAACAATCTTCTGTTTTAGAGTGAATGTTTGAGGTGTTTAGATGGCATTTGTTTCATTTTTAGAAAATTTAATTTTTCACATTTTTCCATGAAAAGTGCCAATACCCCCTTTGGGTTCTAGGTGAAAATCTCACTTGACGCAAATCAACCAAAAGTTTTCCATGGTGTGTATTGTTGTTCATTTTGATCAAATAAACAAAATAAAACAAAGAATTAATCCTGAAAGACAAGAAATGAGCATTAAAGTTGCTTCAGCGCAAGTGTTAATGTTACTAAAAGAGCCCAAATTTCTAAAAATATTGCGAAAAACAACAATCATCTGTTTTAGAGTGAATGTTTGAGGTGTTTAGAAGGCATTTCATTCATTTTTAGAAATTTTAATTTTGACATTTTTCCATGAAAAGTGCCAATACCCCCCCTTTGGGTACTAGGCGAAAATCTCACTCGACACAAATCAAACAAAAATGTTTCCATGGTGTGTATTGTTGTTCATTTTCATCAAATAAACAAAATAAAACCCAGAATTAATCCTGAAAGACATGAAATGAGCATAAAAGATGCTTCAGCGCAAGTGTTAATTTTTCTAAAAGAGCCCAAATTTCTAAAAATATTGCGAAAAACAACAATCTTCTGTTTTAGAGTGAATGTTTGAGGTGTTTAGAAGGCATTTATTTTATTTTTAGAAAATTTAAGTTTTTACATTTCTCAATGAAAAGTGCCAAAACCCCCCTTTGGGTTCTAGGCGAAAATCTCACTCGACACAAATCAAACAAAAATGTTTCCATGGTGTGTATTGTTGTTCATTTACATCAAATAATCAAAATAAAACCCAGAATGTATCCTGAAAGACAATAAATGATCATAAAAGATGCTTCAGCCCAGGTGTTAATGTTACTAAAAGAGCCCAAATTTCTAAAAATATTGCGAAAAACAACAATCTTCTCTTTTAGAGTGAATGTTTGAGGTGTTTAGAAGGCATTTATTTCATTTTTAGAAAATTTAATTTTTCACATTTTTCCATGAAAAGTGCCAATACCCCCCCTACTGGTTCTAGGTGAAAATCTCACTCGACACAAATCAAACAAAAATGTATCAATGGTGTGTATTGTTGTTCATTTTCATCAAATAAACAAAATAAAACCCAGAATGAATCCTGAAAAACAATAAAAGATCATAAAAGATGCTTCAGCCCAAGTGTTAATGTTACTAAAAGAGCCCAAATTTCTAAAAATATTGCGAAAAACAACAATCTTCTGTTTTAGAGTGAATGTTTGAGGTGTTTAGAAGGCATTTATTTCATTTTTAGAAAATTTTATTTTTCACATTTTTCCATGAAAAGTGCCAATAGTGCCCTTTGGGTTCTAGGTGAAAATCTCACTCGACACAAATCAAACAAAAATGTTTCCATGGTGTGTATTGTTGTTTATTTTTTTATCAAATAAACAAAATAAAACCCAGAATTAATCCTGAAAGACAATAAAAGATCATAAAAGATGCTTCAGCCCAGGTGTTAATGTTACTAAAAGAACCCAAATTTCTAAAAATATTGCAAAAAACAACAATCTTCTGTTTTAGAGTGAATGTTTGAGGTGTTTAGAAGGCATTTATTTCATTTTTAGAAAATTTAATTTTTCACATTTTTCCATGAAAAGTGCCAATAGTGCCCTTTGGGTTCTAGGTGAAAATCTCACTCGACACAAATCAAACAAAAATGTATCCAAGGTGTGTATTGTTGTTCATTTTCATCAAATAAACAAAATAACACCCAGAATGAATCCTGAAATACAATAAATGATCATAAAAGATGCTTCAGCCCAGGTGTTAATGTCATTAAAAGAGCCTAAATTTCTAAAAATATTGCGAAAAACAACAATCTTCTGTTTTAGAGTGAATGTTTGAGGTGTTTAGAAGGCATTTATTTCATTTTTAGAAAATTTAATTTTTCACATTTTTCCATGAAAAGTGCCAATACCCCCTTTGGGTTCTAGGTGAAAATCTCACTTGACGCAAATCAAACAAAAATGTTTCCATGGTGTGTATTGTTGTTCATTTTCATCAAATAAACAAAATAAAACCCAGAATTAATCCTGAAAGACAAGAAATGAGCATAAAAGTTGCTTCAGCGCAAGTGTTAATGTTACTAAAAGAGCCTAAATTTCTAAAAATATTGCGAAAAACAACAATCTTCTGTTTTAGAGTGAATGTTTGAGGTGTTTAGAAGGCATTTCATTCATTTTTAGAAAATTTAATTTTTCACATTTTTCCATGAAAAGTGCCAATACCCCCCCTTTTGGTTCTAGGCGAAAATCTCACTCGACACAAATCAAACAAAAATGTTTCCATGGTGTGTATTGTTGTTCATTTTCATCAAATAAACAAAATAAAACCCAGAATTAATCCTGAAAGACATGAAATGAGCATAAAAGATGCTTCAGCGCAAGTGTTAATTTTTCTAAAAGAGCCCAAATATCTAAAAATATTGCGAAAAACGACAATCTTCTGTTTTAGAGTGAATGTTTGAGGTGTTTAGAAGGCATTTATTTCATTTTTAGAAAATTTAATTTTTCACATTTTTCCATGAAAAGTGCCAATACCCCCCCCTTTGGGTTCAAGGTGAAAATCTAACTTGACACAAATCAAACAAAAATGTTTCCATGGTGTGTATTGTTGTTCATTTTCATCAAATAAACAAAATAAAACACAGAATTAATCCTGAAAGACAAGAAATGAGATTAAAGATGCTTCAGCGCAAGTGTTAATGTTACTAAAAGAGCCCAAATTTCTAAAAATATTGCGAAAAACAACAATCTTCTGTTTTAGAGTGAATGTTTGAGGTGTTTAGAAGGCATTTATTTCATTTTTAGAAAATTTAATTTTTCACATTTTTCCATGAAGAGTGCCAATACCCCCCTCTTTGGGTTCAAGGTGAAAATCTCAGTCGACACAAATCAAACAAAAATGTATCCAAGGTTTGTAATGTTGTACATTTTCATCAAATAATCAAAATAAAACCCAGAATGTATCCTGAAAGACAATAAATGATCATAAAAGATGCTTCAGCCCAGGTGTTAATGTTCCTAAAAGAGCCCAAATTTCTAAAAATATTGCGAAAAACAACAATCTTCTGTTTTAGAGTGAATGTTTGAGGTGTTTAGAAGGCATTTATTTCATTTTTAGAAAATTTAAGTTTTTACATTTTTCCATTAAAGTGTTAATACCCCCCTTTGGGTTCTAGGTGAAAATCTCACTCGCCACAATTCAAACAAAAATGTTTCCATGGTGTGTATTGTTGTTTATTTTCATCAAATAAACAAAATAAAACCCAGAATTAATCCTGAAAGACAAGAAATTAGCATAAATGATGCTTCAGCGCAAGTGTTAATGTTACTAAAAGAGCCCAAATTTCTAAAAATATTGCGAAAAACAACAATCTTCTGTTTTAGAGTGAATGTTTGTGGTGTTTAGAAGGCATTTATTTCATTTTTAGAAAATTTAATTTTTCACATTTTTCCATTAAAAGTGCCAATACCCACCTTTGGGTTCTAGGTGAAAATCTCACTCGACACAAATCAAACAAAAATGTATCCAAGGTGTGTATTGTTGTTCATTTTCATCAAATAAACAAAATAACACCCAGAATGAATCCTGAAATACAATAAATGATCATAAAAGATGCTTCAGCCCAGGTGTAAATGTTATTAAAAGAGCCCAAATTTCTAAAAATATTGCGAAAAACAACAATCTTCTGTTTTAGAGTGAATATTTGAGGTGTTTAGAAGGCATTTATTTCATTTTTAGAAAATTTAATTTTTTACATTTTTCCATGAAAAGTGCCAATACCCCCCCCTATGGGTTCTAGGTGAAAATCTCACTCGACACAAATCAAACAAAAATGTTTCCATGGTGTGTATTGTTGTTCATTTTCATCAAATAAACAAAATAAAACCCAGAATTAATCCTGAAAGACAAGAAATGTGCATAAAAGTTGCTTCAGCGCAAGTGTTAATGTTACTAAAAGAGCCCAAATTTCTAAAAATATTGCAAAAAACAACAATCTTCTGTTTTAGAGTGAATGTTTGAGGTGTTTAGAAGGCATTTATTCCATTTTTAGAAAATTTAAGTTTTTACATTTTTCCATTAAAAGTGCCAATACCCCCCCCTTTGGGTTCTAGGTGAAAATCTCACTCGACACAAATCAAACAAAAATGTTTCCATGGTGTGTATTGTTGTTTATTTTCATCAAATAAACAAAATAAAACCCAGAATTAATCCTGAAAGACCAGAAATTAGCATAAATGATGCTTCAGCGTAAGTGTTAATGTTACTAAAAGAGCCCAAATTTCTAAAAATATTGCGAAAAACAACAATCTTCTGTTTTAGAGTGAATGTTTGTGGTGTTTAGAAGGCATTTATTTCATTTTTAGAAAATTTAATTTCTCACATTTTTCCATTAAAAGTGCCAATACCCCCCCCTTTGGGTTCTAGGTGAAAATCTCACTCGACACAAATCAAAAAAAAATGTTTCCATGGTGTGTATTGTTGCTCATTTTTATCAAATAAACAAAATAAAACACAGAATTAATCCTGAAAGACAAGAAATGAGCATAAAAGATGCTTCAGCGCAAGTGTTAATGTTACTAAAAGAGCCAAAATTTCTAAAAATATTGCGAAAAACAACAATCTTCTGTTTTAGAGTGAATGTTTGAGGTGTTTAGAATGCATTTATTTCATTTTTAGAAAATTTAATTTTTCACATTTTTCCATGAAAAGTGCCAATACCCCCCCCCCTATGGGTTCTAGGTGAAAATCTCACTCGACACAAATCAAACAAAAATGTTTCCATGGTGTGTATTGTTGTTCATTTTCATCAAATAAACCAAATAAAACCCAGAATTAATCCTGAAAGACAAGAAATGGACATAAAAGTTGCTTCAGCGCAAGTGTTAATGTTACTAAAAGAGCTCAAATTTCTAAAAATATTGCGAAAAACAACAATCTTCTGTTTTAGAGTGAATGTTTGAGGTGTTAAGAAGTCATTTCATTCATTTTTAGAAAATTTAATTTTTCACATTTTTACATGAAAAGTGCCAATACCCTTTGGGTTCTAGGTTATAATCTCATTCGATACAAATCAAACAAAAATTTTTCCATGGTGTGTATTGTTCATTTTCATCAAATAAACAAAATAAAACCCAGAATGAATCCTGAAAGACAATAAATGATCATAAAAGATGCTTCAGCCAAGGTGTAAATGTTACTAAAAGAGCCCACATTTCTGAAAATATTGCGAAAAACAACAATCTTCTGTTTTAGAGTGAATGTTTGAGGTGTTTAGATGGCATTTGTTTCATTTTTAGAAAATTTAATTTTTCACATTTTTCCATGAAAAGTGCCAATACCCCCTTTGGGTTCTAGGTGAAAATCTCACTTGACGCAAATCAACCAAAAGTTTTCCATGGTGTGTATTGTTGTTCATTTTGATCAAATAAACAAAATAAAACAAAGAATTAATCCTGAAAGACAAGAAATGAGCATTAAAGTTGCTTCAGCGCAAGTGTTAATGTTACTAAAAGAGCCCAAATTTCTAAAAATATTGCGAAAAACAACAATCATCTGTTTTAGAGTGAATGTTTGAGGTGTTTAGAAGGCATTTCATTCATTTTTAGAAATTTTAATTTTGACATTTTTCCATGAAAAGTGCCAATACCCCCCCTTTGGGTACTAGGCGAAAATCTCACTCGACACAAATCAAACAAAAATGTTTCCATGGTGTGTATTGTTGTTCATTTTCATCAAATAAACAAAATAAAACCCAGAATTAATCCTGAAAGACATGAAATGAGCATAAAAGATGCTTCAGCGCAAGTGTTAATTTTTCTAAAAGAGCCCAAATTTCTAAAAATATTGCGAAAAACAACAATCTTCTGTTTTAGAGTGAATGTTTGAGGTGTTTAGAAGGCATTTATTTTATTTTTAGAAAATTTAAGTTTTTACATTTCTCAATGAAAAGTGCCAAAACCCCCCTTTGGGTTCTAGGCGAAAATCTCACTCGACACAAATCAAACAAAAATGTTTCCATGGTGTGTATTGTTGTTCATTTACATCAAATAATCAAAATAAAACCCAGAATGTATCCTGAAAGACAATAAATGATCATAAAAGATGCTTCAGCCCAGGTGTTAATGTTACTAAAAGAGCCCAAATTTCTAAAAATATTGCGAAAAACAACAATCTTCTCTTTTAGAGTGAATGTTTGAGGTGTTTAGAAGGCATTTATTTCATTTTTAGAAAATTTAATTTTTCACATTTTTCCATGAAAAGTGCCAATACCCCCCCCTTTGGGTTCTAGGTGAAAATCTCACTCGACACAAATCAAACAAAATGTTTCCATGGTGTGTATTGTTGTTCATTTTCATCAAATAAACAAAATAAAACACAGAATTAATCCTGAAAGACAAGAAATGAGCATAAAAGATGCTTCAGCGCAAGTGTTAATGTTACTAAAAGAGCCAAAATTTCTAAAAATATTGCGAAAAACAACAATCTTCTGTTTAAGAGTGAATGTTTGAGGTGTTTATAAGGCATTTATTTCATTTTTAGAAAATTTAATTTTTCACATTTTTCCATGAAAGTGTTAATACCCCCCTTTGGGTTCTAGGTGAAAATCTCACTCGTCACAAATCAAACAAAAATGTTTCCATGGTGTGTATTGTTGTTTATTTTCATCAAATAAACAAAATAAAACCCAGAATTAATCCTGAAAGACAAGAAATTAGCATAAATGATGCTTCAGCGCAAGATTAATGTTACTAAAAGAGCCCAAATTTCTAAAAATATTGCGAAAAACAACAATCTTCTCTTTTAGAGTGAATGTTTGAGGTGTTTAGAAGGCATTTATTTCATTTTTAGAAAATTTAATTTTTCACATTTTTCCATGAAAAGTGCCAATACCCCCCCCTTTGGGTTCTAGGTGAAAATCTCACTCGACACAAATCAAACAAAAATGTTTCCATGGTGTGTATTGTTGTTCATTTTCATCAAATAAACAAAATAAAACACAGAATTAATCCTGAAAGACAAGAAATGAGCATAAAAGATGCTTCAGCGCAAGTGTTAATGTTACTAAAAGAGCCAAAATTTCTAAAAATATTGCGAAAAACAACAATCTTCTGTTTAAGAGTGAATGTTTGAGGTGTTTATAAAGCATTTATTTCATTTTTAGAAAATTTAATTTTTCACATTTTTCCATGAAAGTGTTAATACCCCCCTTTGGGTTCTAGGTGAAAATCTCACTCGTCACAAATCAAACAAAAATGTTTCCATGGTGTGTATTGTTGTTTATTTTCATCAAATAAACAAAATAAAACCCAGAATTAATCCTGAAAGACAAGAAATTAGCATAAATGATGCTTCAGCGCAAGATTAATGTTACTAAAAGAGCCCAAATTTCTAAAAATATTGCGAAAAACAACAATCTTCTGTTTTAGAGTGAATGTTTGAGGTGTTTAGAAGGCATTTCATTCATTTTTAGAAAATTTAATTTTTCACATTTTTCCATTAAAAGTGCCAATACCCCCCCTTTGGGTTCTAGGTGAAAATCTCACTCGACACAAATCAAACAAAAATGTTTCCATGGTGTGTATTGTTGTTCATTTTCATCAAATAAACAAAATAAAACACAGAATTAATCCTGAAAGACAAGAAATGAGCATAAAAGATGCTTCAGCGCAAGTGTTAATGTTAATAAAAGAGCCTAAATTTCTAAAAATATTGCGAAAAACAACAATCTTCTGTTTTAGAGTGAATGTTTGAGGTGTTAAGAAGGCATTTATTTCATTTTTAGAAAATTTAATTTTTCACATTTTTCCATGATAAGTGCCAATACCCCCCCCTTTGGGTTCTAGGTGAAAATCTCAGTCGACACAAATCAAACAAAAATGTATCCAAGGTTTGTAATGTTGTACATTTTCATCAAATAATCAAAATAAAACCCAGAATGTATCCTGAAAGACAAGAAATGAGCATAAAAGTTGCTTCAGCGCAAGTGTTAATGTTACTAAAAGAGCCTAAATTTCTAAAAATATTGCGAAAAACAACAATCTTCTGTTTTAGAGTGAATGTTTGAGGTGTTTAGAAGGCATTTATTTCATTTTTAGAAAATTTAATTTTTCACATTTTTCCATGAAAAGTGCCAATACCCCCCCTTTTGGTTCTAGGCGAAAATCTCACTCGACACAAATCAAACAAAAATGTTTCCATGGTGTGTATTGTTGTTCATTTTCATCAAATAAACAAAATAAAACCCAGAATTAATCCTGAAAGGCATGAAATGAGCATAAAAGATGCTTCAGCGCAAGTGTTAATTTTTCTAAAAGAGCCCAAATTTCTAAAAATATTGCGAAAAACGACAATCTTCTGTTTTAGAGTGAATGTTTGAGGTGTTTAGAAGGCATTTATTTCATTTTTAGAAAATTTAATTTTTCACATTTTTCCATGAAAAGTGCCAATACCCCCCCCTTTGGGTTCTAGGTGAAAATCTCACTCGACACAAATCAAAAAAAAATGTTTCCATGGTGTGTATTGTTGTTCATTTTTATCAAATAAACAAAATAAAACACAGAATTAATCCTGAAAGACAAGAAATGAGCATAAAAGATGCTTCAGCGCAAGTGTTAATGTTACTAAAAGAGCCAAAATTTCTAAAAATATTCCGAAAAACAACAATCTTCTGTTTTAGAGTGAATGTTTGAGGTGTTTATAAGGCATTTATTTCATTTTTAGAAAATTTAATTTTTCACATTTTTCCATGAAGAGTGCCAATACCCCCCTCTTTGGGTTCAAGGTGAAAATCTCAGTCGACACAAATCAAACAAAAATGTATCCAAGGTTTGTAATGTTGTACATTTTCATCAAATAATCAAAATAAAACCCAGAATGTATCCTGAAAGACAATAAATGATCATAAAAGATGCTTCAGCCCAGGTGTTAATGTTCCTAAAAGAGCCCAAATTTCTAAAAATATTGCGAAAAACAACAATCTTCTGTTTTAGAGTGAATGTTTGAGGTGTTTAGAAGGCATTTATTTCATTTTTAGAAAATTTAAGTTTTTACATTTTTCCATTAAAGTGTTAATACCCCCCTTTGGGTTCTAGGTGAAAATCTCACTCGCCACAATTCAAACAAAAATGTTTCCATGGTTTGTATTGTTGTTTATTTTCATCAAATAAACAAAATAAAACCCAGAATTAATCCTGAAAGACAAGAAATTAGCATAAATGATGCTTCAGCGCAAGTGTTAATGTTACTAAAAGAGCCCAAATTTCTAAAAATATTGCGAAAAACAACAATCTTCTGTTTTAGAGTGAATGTTTGTGGTGTTTAGAAGGCATTTATTTCATTTTTAGAAAATTTAATTTTTCACATTTTTCCATTAAAAGTGCCAATACCCACCTTTGGGTTCTAGGTGAAAATCTCACTCGACACAAATCAAACAAAAATGTATCCAAGGTGTGTATTGTTGTTCATTTTCATCAAATAAACAAAATAACACCCAGAATGAATCCTGAAATACAATAAATGATAATAAAAGATGCTTCAGCCCAGGTGTTAATGTTATTAAAAGAGCCCAAATTTCTAAAAATATTGCGAAAAACAACAATCTTCTGTTTTAGCGTGAATATTTGAGGTGTTTAGAAGGCATTTATTTCATTTTTAGAAAATTTAATTTTTTACATTTTTCCATGAAAAGTGCCAATACCCCCCCCTATGGGTTCTAGGTGAAAATCTCACTCGACACAAATCAAACAAAAATGTTTCCATGGTGTGTATTGTTGTTCATTTTCATCAAATAAACAAAATAAAACCCAGAATTAATCCTGAAAGACAAGAAATGTGCATAAAAGTTGCTTCAGCGCAAGTGTTAATGTTACTAAAAGAGCCCAAATTTCTAAAAAAATTGCAAAAAACAACAATCTTCTGTTTTAGAGTGAATGTTTGAGGTGTTTAGAAGGCATTTATTCCATTTTTAGAAAATTTAAGTTTTTACATTTTTCCATTAAAAGTGCCAATACCCCCCCTTTTGGGTTCTAGGTGAAAATCTCACTCGACACAAATCAAACAAAAATGTTTCCATGGTGTGTATTGTTGTTTATTTTCATCAAATAAACAAAATAAAACCCAGAATTAATCCTGAAAGACCAGAAATTAGCATAAATGATGCTTCAGCGTAAGTGTTAATGTTACTAAAAGAGCCCAAATTTCTAAAAATATTGCGAAAAACAACAATCTTCTGTTTTAGAGTGAATGTTTGTGGTGTTTAGAAGGCATTTATTTCATTTTTAGAAAATTTAATTTCTCACATTTTTCCATTAAAAGTGCCAATACCCCACCCTTTGGGTTCTAGGTGAAAATCTCACTCGACACAAATCAAACAAAAATGTTTCCATGGTGTGTATTGTTGTTCATTTTTATCAAATAAACAAAATAAAACACAGAATTAATCCTGAAAGACAAGAAATGAGCATAAAAGATGCTTCAGCGCAAGTGTTAATGTTACTAAAAGAGCCAAAATTTCTAAAAATATTGCGAAAAACAACAATCTTCTGTTTTAGAGTGAATGTTTGAGGTGTTTAGAAGGCATTTATTTCATTTTTAGAAAATTTAATTTTTCACATTTTTCCATGAAAAGTGCCAATACCCCCCCCTATGGGTTCTAGGTGAAAATCTCACTCGACACAAATCAAACAAAAATGTTTCCATGGTGTGTATTGTTGTTCATTTTCATCAAATAAACAAAATAAAACCCAGAATTAATCCTGAAAGACAAGAAATGGACATAAAAGTTGCTTCAGCGCAAGTGTTAATGTTACTAAAAGAGCCCAAATTTCTAAAAATATTGCGAAAAACAACAATCTTCTGTTTTAGAGTGAATGTTTGAGGTGTTAAGAAGGCATTTCATTCATTTTTAGAAAATTTAATTTTTCACATTTTTACATGAAAAGTGCCAATACCCTTTGGGTTCTAGGTTATAATCTCATTCGATACAAATCAAACAAAAATTTTTCCATGGTGTGTATTGTTGTTCATTTTCATCAAATAAACAAAATAAAACCCAGAATGAATCCTGAAAGACAATAAATGATCATAAAAGATGCTTCAGCCAAGGTGTAAATGTTACTAAAAGAGCCCACATTTCTGAAAATATTGCGAAAAACAACAATCTTCTGTTTTAGAGTGAATGTTTGAGGTGTTTAGATGGCATTTGTTTCATTTTTAGAAAATTTAATTTTTCACATTTTTCCATGAAAAGTGCCAATACCCCCTTTGGGTTCTAGGTGAAAATCTCACTTGACGCAAATCAACCAAAAGTTTTCCATGGTGGGTATTGTTGTTCATTTTCATCAAATAAACAAAATAAAACCCAGAATGAATCCTGAAAGACAAGAAATGAGCATTAAAGTTGCTTCAGCGCAAGTGTTAATGTTACTAAAAGAGCCCAAATTTCTAAAAATATTGCGAAAAACAACAATCTTCTGTTTTAGAGTGAATGTTTGAGGTGTTTAGAAGGCATTTCATTCAATTTTAGAAAATTTAATTTTGACATTTTTCCATGAAAAGTGCCAATACCCCCCCTTTGGGTACTAGGCGAAAATCTCACTCGACACAAATCAAACAAAAATGTTTCCATGGTGTGTATTGTTGTTCATTTTCATCAAATAAACAAAATAAAACCCAGAATTAATCCTGAAAGACATGAAATGAGCATAAAAGATGCTTTAGCGCAAGTGTTAATTTTTCTAAAAGAGCCCAAATTTCTAAAAATATTGCGAAAAACAACAATCTTCTGTTTTAGAGTGAATGTTTGAGGTGTTTAGAAGGCATTTATTTTATTTTTAGAAAATTTAAGTTTTTACATTTCTCAATGAAAAGTGCCAAAACCCCCCTTTGGGTTCTAGGCGAAAATCTCACTCGACACAAATCAAACAAAAATGTTTCCATGGTGTGTATTGTTGTTCATTTACATCAAATATTCAAAATAAAACCCAGAATGTATCCTGAAAGACAATAAATGATCATAAAAGATGCTTCAGCCCAGGTGTTAATGTTACTAAAAGAGCCCAAATTTCTAAAAATATTGCGAAAAACAACAATCTTCTGTTTAACAGTGAATGTTTGAGGTTTTTAGAAGGCATTTATTTCATTTTTAGAAAATTTAAGTTTTTACATTTTTCCATGAAAAGTGCCAATACCCCCCTTTGGGTTCTAGGCGAAAATCTCACTCGACACAAATCAAACAAAAATGTTTCCATGGTGTGTATTGTTGTTCATTTTCATCAAATAAACAAAATAAAACCCAGAATTAATCTTGAAGGACAAGAAATGAGCATAAAAGTTGTTTCAGGGAAAGTGTTAATGTTACTAAAAGAGCCCAAATTTCTAAAAATATTGCGAAAAAAACAATCTTCTCTTTTAGAGTGAATGTTTGAGGTGTTTAGAAGGCATTTATTTCATTTTTAGAAAATTTAATTTTTCACATTTTTCCATGAAAAGTGCCAATACCCCCCCCTTTGGGTTCTAGGTGAAAATCTCACTCGACACAAATCAAACAAAAATGTTTCCATGGTGTGTATTGTTGTTCATTTTCATCAAATAAACAAAATAAAACACAGAATTAATCCTGAAAGACAAGAAATGAGCATAAAAGATGCTTCAGCGCAAGTGTTAATGTTACTAAAAGAGCCAAAATTTCTAAAAATATTGCGAAAAACAACAATCTTCTGTTTAAGAGTGAATGTTTGAGGTGTTTATAAGGCATTTATTTCATTTTTAGAAAATTTAATTTTTCACATTTTTCCATGAAAGTGTTAATACCCCCCTTTGGGTTCTAGGTGAAAATCTCACTCGTCACAAATCAAACAAAAATGTTTCCATGGTGTGTATTGTTGTTTATTTTCATCAAATAAACAAAATAAAACCCAGAATTAATCCTGAAAGACAAGAAATTAGCATAAATGATGCTTCAGCGCAAGAATAATGTTACTAAAAGAGCCCAAATTTCTAAAAATATTGCGAAAAACAACAATCTTCTGTTTTAGAGTGAATGTTTGAGGTGTTTAGAAGGCATTTATTTCATTTTTAGAAAATTTAATTTTTCACATTTTTCCATGATAAGTGCCAATACCCCCCCCTTTGGGTTCTAGGTGAAAATCTCACTCGACACAAATCAAACAAAAATGTTTCCATGGTGTGTATTGTTGTTTATTTTAATCAAATAAACAAAATAAAACCCAGAATTAATCCTGAAAGACAAGAAATTAGCATAAATGATGCTTCAGCGCAAGTGTTAATGTTACTAAAAGAGCCCAAATTTCTAAAAATATTGCGAAAAACAACAATCTTCTGTTTTAGAGTGAATGTTTGAGGTGTTTAGAAGGCATTTATTTCATTTTTAAAAAAATTAAATTTTTCACATTTTTCCATTAAAAGTGCCAATACCCCCCCCTTTGGGTTCTAGGTGAAAATCTCACTCGATACAAATCAAACAAAAATTTATCCAAGGTGTGTATTGTTGTTCATTTTCATCAAATAAACAAAATAACACCCAGAATGAATCCTGAAAGATAAGATATGAGCATAAAAGATGCTTCAGCGCAAGTGTTCATGTTACTAAAAGAGCCCAAATTTCTAAAAATATTGCGAAAAACAACAATCTTCTGTTTTAGAGTGAATGTTTGAGGTGTTTAGAAGGCATTTATTTCATTTTTAGAAAATTTAATTTTTTACATTTTTCCATGAAAAGTGCCAATACCCACCCCTATGGGTTCTAGGTGAAAATCTCACTCGACACAAATCAAACAAAAATGTTTCCATGGTGTGTATTGTTGTTCATTTTCATCAAATAAACAAAAAAAAACCAGAATTAATCCTGAAAGACAAGAAATGAGCATAAAAGTTGCTCAGCAAAAGTGTTAATGTTACTAAAAGAGCCCAAATTTCTAAAAATATTGCGAAAAACAACAATCTTCTGTTTTAGAGTGAATGTTTGAGGTGTTTAGAAGGCATTTCATTCATTTTTAGAAAATTTAATTTTTCACATTTTTACATGAAAAGTGCCAATACCCCCCCTTTGGGTTCTAGTCGAAAATCTCACTCGACACAAATCAAACAAAAATGTTTCCATGGTGTGTATTGTTGTTCATTTTCATCAAATAAACAAAATAAAACCCAGAATTAATCCTGAAAGACATGAAATGAGCATAAAAGATGCTTCAGCGCAAGTGTTAATTTTTCTAAAAGAGCCAAAATTTCTAAAAATATTGCGAAAAACAACAATCTTCTGTTTTAGAGTGAATGTTTGAGGTGTTTATAAGGCATTTATTTCATTTTTAGAAAATTTAATTTTTCACATTTTTCCATGAAAAGTGCCAATACCTCCCCCTTTGGGTTCAAGGTGAAAATCTCAGTCGATACAAATCAAACAAAAATGTATCCAAGGTTTGTAATGTTGTACATTTTCATCAAATAATCAAAATAAAACCCAGAATGTATCCTGAAAGACAATAAATGATCATAAAAGATGCTTCAGCCCAGGGGTTAATGTTACTAAAAGAGCCCAAATTTTTAAAAATATTGCGAAAAACAACAATCTTCTGTTTTAGAGTGAATGTTTGAGGTGTTTAGAAGGCATTTATTTCATTTTTAGAAAATTTATTTTTCACATTTTTCCATGAAAAGTGCCAATACCCCCCCTTTGGGTTCTAGGTGAAAATCTCACTCGACACAAATCAAACAAAAATGTTTCCATGGTGTGTATTGTTGTTCATTTTCATCAAATAAACAAAATAAAACACAGAATTAATCCTGAAAGACAAGAAATGAGCATAAAAGATGCTTCAGCGCAAGTGTTAATGTTACTAAAAGAGCCAAAATTTCTAAAAATATTGCGAAAAACAACAATCTTCTGATTTAGAGTGAATGTTTGAGGTGTTTAGAAGGCATTTATTTCATTTTTAGAAAATTTAATTTTTCACATTTTTCCATGAAAAGTGCCAATACCCCCCCCTTTGGGTTCTAGGTGAAAATCTCAGTCGACACAAATCAAACAAAAATGTATCCAAGGTTTGTAATGTTGTACATTTTCATCAAATAATCAAAATAAAACCCAGAATGTATCCTGAAAGACAATAAATGATCATAAAAGACGCTTCAGCCCAGGTGTTAATGTTACTAAAAGAGCCCAAATTTCTAAAAATAATGCGAAAAACAACAATCTTCTGTTTTAGAGTGAATGTTTGAGGTGTTTAGAAGGCATTTTTTTCATTTTTAGAAAATTTAAGTTTTTACATTTTTCCATGAAAAGTGTTAATACCCCCCTTTGGGTTCTAGGTGAAAATCTCACTCGACACAAATCAAACAAAAATGTTTCCATGGTGTGTATTGTTGTTTATTTTAATCAAATAAACAAAATAAAACCCAGAATTAATCCTGAAAGACAAGAAATTAGCATAAATGATGCTTCAGCGCAAGTGTTAATGTTACTAAAAGAGCCCAAATTTCTAAAAATATTGCGAAAAACAACAATCTTCTGTTTTAGAGTGAATGTTTGAGGTGTTTAGAAGGCATTTATTTCATTTTTAAAAAATTAAATTTTTCACATTTTTCCATTAAAAGTGCCAATACCCCCCCCTTTGGGTTCTAGGTGAAAATCTCACTCGACACAAATCAAACAAAAATGTATCCAAGGTGTGTATTGTTGTTCATTTTCATCAAATAAACAAAATAACACCCAGAATGAATCCTGAAAGATAAGATATGAGCATAAAAGATGCTTCAGCGCAAGAGTTCATGTTACTAAAAGAGCCCAAATTTCTAAAAATATTGCGAAAAACAACAATCTTCTGTTTTAGAGTGAATGTTTGAGGTGTTTAGAAGGCATTTATTTCATTTTTAGAAAATTTAATTTTTTACATTTTTCCATGAAAAGTGCCAATACCCACCCCTATGGGTTCTAGGTGAAAATCTCACTCGACACAAATCAAACAAAAATGTTTCCATGGTGTGTATTGTTGTTCATTTTCATCAAATAAACAAAATAAAACCCAGAATTAATCCTGAAAGACAAGAAATGAGCATAAAAGTTGCTCAGCAAAAGTGTTAATGTTACTAAAAGAGCCCAAATTTCTAAAAATATTGCGAAAAACAACAATCTTCTGTTTTAGAGTGAATGTTTGAGGTGTTTAGAAGGCATTTCATTCATTTTTAGAAAATTTAATTTTTCACATTTTTACATGAAAAGTGCCAATACCCCCCCTTTGGGTTCTAGTCGAAAATCTCACTCGACACAAATCAAACAAAAATGTTTCCATGGTGTGTATTGTTGTTCATTTTCATCAAATAAACAAAATAAAACCCAGAATTAATCCTGAAAGACATGAAATGAGCATAAAAGATGCTTCAGCGCAAGTGTTAATTTTTCTAAAAGAGCCAAAATTTCTAAAAATATTGCGAAAAACAACAATCTTCTGTTTTAGAGTGAATGTTTGAGGTGTTTATAAGGCATTTATTTCATTTTTAGAAAATTTAATTTTTCACATTTTTCCATGAAAAGTGCCAATACCTCCCCCTTTGGGTTCAAGGTGAAAATCTCAGTCGATACAAATCAAACAAAAATGTATCCAAGGTTTGTAATGTTGTACATTTTCATCAAATAATCAAAATAAAACCCAGAATGTATCCTGAAAGACAATAAATGATCATAAAATATGCTTCAGCCCAGGGGTTAATGTTACTAAAAGAGCCCAAATTTTTAAAAATATTGCGAAAAACAACAATCTTCTGTTTTAGAGTGAATGTTTGAGGTGTTTAGAAGGCATTTATTTCATTTTTAGAAAATTTATTTTTCACATTTTTCCATGAAAAGTGCCAATACCCCCCCTTTGGGTTCTAGGTGAAAATCTCACTCGACACAAATCAAACAAAAATGTTTCCATGGTGTGTATTGTTGTTTATTTTCATCAAATAAACAAAATAAAACCCAGAATTAATCCTGAAAGACAATAAAAGATCATAAAAGATGCTTCAGCCCAGGTGTTAATGTTACTAAAAGAACCCAAATTTCTAAAAATATTGCAAAAAACAACAATCTTCTGTTTTAGAGTGAATGTTTGAGGTGTTTAGAAGGCATTTATTTCATTTTTAGAAAATTTAATTTTTCACATTTTTCCATGAAAAGTGCCAATAGTGCCCTTTGGGTTCTAGGTGAAAATCTCACTCGACACAAATCAAACAAAAATGTATCCAAGGTGTGTATTGTTGTTCATTTTCATCAAATAAACAAAATAACACCCAGAATGAATCCTGAAATACAATAAATGATCATAAAAGACGCTTCAGCCCAGGTGTTAATGTTATTAAAAGAGCCCAAATTTCTAAAAATATTGCGAAAAACAACAATCTTCTGTTTTAGAGTGAATGTTTGAGGTGTTTAGAAGGCATTTATTTCATTTTTAGAAAATTTAATTTTTTACATTTTTCCATGAAAAGTGCCAATACCCCCCCCTATGGGTTCTAGGTGAAAATCTCACTCGACACAAATCAAACAAAAATGTTTCCATGGTGTGTATTGTTGTTCATTTTCATCAAATAAACAAAATAAAACCCAGAATTAATCCTGAAAGACAAGAAATGAGCATAAAAGTTGCTTCAGCGCAAGTGTTAATGTTACTAAAAGAGCCCAAATTTCTAAAAATATTGCGAAAAACAACAATCTTCTGTTTTAGAGTGAATGTTTGAGGTGTTTAGAAGGCATTTATTTCATTTTTAGAAAATTTAATTTTTCACATTTTTCCATGAAAAGTGCCCCCACTTTGGGTTCTAGGTGAAAATCTCAGTCGACACAAATCAAACAAAAATGTATCCAAGGTGTGTATTGTTGTTCATTTTCATCAAATAAACAAAATAAAACCCAGAATGTATCCTGAAAGACAATAAATGATCATAAAAGACGCTTCAGCCCAGGTGTTAATGTTACTAAAAGAGCCCAAATTTCTAAAAATAATGCGAAAAACAACAATCTTCTGTTTTAGAGTGAATGTTTGAGGTGTTTAGAAGGCATTTTTTTCATTTTTAGAAAATTTAAGTTTTTACATTTTTCCATGAAAAGTGTTAATACCCCCCTTTGGGTTCTAGGTGAAAATCTCACTCGACACAAATCAAACAAAAATGTTTCCATGGTGTGTATTGTTGTTTATTTTAATCAAAAAAACAAAATAAAACCCAGAATTAATCCTGAAAGACAAGAAATTAGCATAAATGATGCTTCAGCGCAAGTGTTAATGTTACTAAAAGAGCCCAAATTTCTAAAAATATTGCGAAAAACAACAATCTTCTGTTTTAGAGTGAATGTTTGAGGTGTTTAGAAGGCATTTATTTCATTTTTAAAAAAATTAAATTTTTCACATTTTTCCATTAAAAGTGCCAATACCCCCCCCTTTGGGTTCTAGGTGAAAATCTCACTCGACACAAATCAAACAAAAATGTATCCAAGGTGTGTATTGTTGTTCATTTTCATCAAATAAACAAAATAACACCCAGAATGAATCCTGAAAGATAAGATATGAGCATAAAAGATGCTTCAGCGCAAGTGTTCATGTTACTAAAAGAGCCCAAATTTCTAAAAATATTGCGAAAAACAACAATCTTCTGTTTTAGAGTGAATGTTTGAGGTGTTTAGAAGGCATTTATTTCATTTTTAGAAAATTTAATTTTTTACATTTTTCCATGAAAAGTGCCAATACCCACCCCTATGGGTTCTAGGTGAAAATCTCACTCGACACAAATCAAACAAAAATGTTTCCATGGTGTGTATTGTTGTTCATTTTCATCAAATAAACAAAATAAAACCCAGAATTAATCCTGAAAGACAAGAAATGAGCATAAAAGTTGCTCAGCAAAAGTGTTAATGTTACTAAAAGAGCCCAAATTTCTAAAAATATTGCGAAAAACAACAATCTTCTGTTTTAGAGTGAATGTTTGAGGTGTTTAGAAGGCATTTATTTCATTTTTAGAAAATTTATTTTTCACATTTTTCCATGAAAAGTGCCAATACCCCCCCTTTGGGTTCTAGGTGAAAATCTCACTCGACACAAATCAAACAAAAATGTTTCCATGGTGTGTATTGTTGTTCATTTTCATCAAATAAACAAAATAAAACACAGAATTAATCCTGAAAGACAAGAAATGAGCATAAAAGATGCTTCAGCGCAAGTGTTAATGTTACTAAAAGAGCCAAAATTTCTAAAAATATTGCGAAAAACAACAATCTTCTGATTTAGAGTGAATGTTTGAGGTGTTTAGAAGGCATTTATTTCATTTTTAGAAAATTTAATTTTTTACATTTTTCCATGAAAAGTGCCAATACCCCCCCCTTTGGGTTCTAGGTGAAAATCTCACTCGATACAAATCAATCAAAAATGTATCTAAGGTGTGTATTGTTGTTCATTTTCATCAAATAAACAAAATAAAACCCAGAATGAATCCAGAAAGACAATAAAAGATCATAAAAGATGCTTCAGCCCAGGTGTTAATGTTACTAAAAGAACCCAAATTTCTAAAAATATTGAAAAAAACAACAATCTTCTGTTTTAGAGTGAATGTTTGAGGTGTTTAGAAGGCATTTATTTCATTTTTAGAAAATTTAATTTTTCACATTTTTCCATGAAAAGTGCCAATAGTGCCCTTTGGGTTCTAGGTGAAAATCTCACTCGACACAAATCAAACAAAAATGTATCCAAGGTGTGTATTGTTGTTCATTTTCATCAAATAAACAAAATAACACCCAGAATTAATCCTGAAATACAATAAATGATCATAAAAGATGCTTCAGCCCAGGTGTTATTGTTATTAAAAGAGCCCAAATTTCTAAAAATATTGCGAAAAACAACAATCTTCTGTTTTAGAGTGAATGTTTGAGGTGTTAAGAAGGCATTTATTTCATTTTTAGAAAATTTAATTTTTCACATTTTTCCATGAAAAGTGCCAATACCTCCCCCTTTGGGTTCAAGGTGAAAATCTCAGTCGATACAAATCAAACAAAAATGTATCCAAGGTTTGTAATGTTGTACATTTTCATCAAATAATCAAAATAAAACCCAGAATGTATCCTGAAAGACAATAAATGATCATAAAAGATGCTTCAGCCCAGGGGTTAATGTTACTATAAGAGCCCAAATTTTTAAAAATATTGCGAAAAACAACAATCTTCTGTTTTAGAGTGAATGTTTGAGGTGTTTAGAAGGCATTTATTTCATTTTTAGAAAATTTATTTTTCACATTTTTCCATGAAAAGTGCCAATACCCCCCCTTTGGGTTCTAGGTGAAAATCTCACTCGACACAAATCAAACAAAAATGTTTCCAAGGTGTGTATTGTTGTTCATTTTCATCAAATAAACAAAATAAAACACAGAATTAATCCTGAAAGACAAGAAATGAGCATAAAAGATGCTTCAGCGCAAGTGTTAATGTTACTAAAAGAGCCAAAATTTCTAAAAATATTGCGAAAAACAACAATCTTCTGATTTAGAGTGAATGTTTGAGGTGTTTAGAAGGCATTTATTTCATTTTTAGAAAATTTAATTTTTCACATTTTTCCATGAAAAGTGCCAATACCCCCCCCTTTGGGTTCTAGGTGAAAATCTCACTCGATACAAATCAATCAAAAATGTATCTAAGGTGTGTATTGTTGTTCATTTTCATCAAATAAACAAAATAAAACCCAGAATGAATCCAGAAAGACAATAAAAGATCATAAAAGATGCTTCAGCCCAGGTGTTAATGTTACTAAAAGAACCCAAATTTCTAAAAATATTGAAAAAAACAACAATCTTCTGTTTTAGAGTGAATGTTTGAGGTGTTTAGAAGGCATTTATTTCATTTTTAGAAAATTTAATTTTTCACATTTTTCCATGAAAAGTGCCAATAGTGCCCTTTGGGTTTTAGGTGAAAATCTCACTCGACACAAATCAAACAAAAATGTATCCAAGGTGTGTATTGTTGTTCATTTTCATCAAATAAACAAAATAACACCCAGAATGAATCCTGAAATACAATAAATGATCATAAAAGATGCTTCAGCCCAGGTGTTATTGTTATTAAAAGAGCCCAAATTTCTAAAAATATGGCGAAAAACAACAATCTTCTGTTTTAGAGTGAATGATTGAGGTGTTAAGAAGGCATTTATTTCATTTTTAGAAAATTTAATTGTTCACATTTTTCCATGAAAAGTGCCAATAGTGCCCTTTGGGTTCTAGGTGAAAATCTCACTCGACACAAATCAAACAAAAATGTTTCCATGGTGTGTATTGTTGTTTATTTTCATCAAATAAACAAAATAAAACCCAGAATTAATCCTGAAAGACAATAAAAGATCATAAAAGATGCTTCAGCCCAGGTGTTAATGTTACTAAAAGAACCCAAATTTCTAAAAATATTGCAAAAAACAACAATCTTCTGTTTTAGAGTGAATGTTTGAGGTGTTTAGAAGGCATTTATTTCATTTTTAGAAAATTTAATTTTTCACATTTTTCCATGAAAAGTGCCAATAGTGCCCTTTGGGTTCTAGGTGAAAATCTCACTCGACACAAATCAAACAAAAATGTATCCAAGGTGTGTATTGTTGTTCATTTTCATCAAATAAACAAAATAACACCCAGAATGAATCCTGAAATACAATAAATGATCATAAAAGACGCTTCAGCCCAGGTGTTAATGTTACTAAAAGAGCCCAAATTTCTAAAAATATTGCGAAAAACAACAATCTTCTGTTTTAGAGTGAATGTTTGAGGTGTTTAGAAGGCATTTATTTCATTTTTAGAAAATTTAATTTTTCACATTTTTCCATGAAAAGTGCCCCCACTTTGGGTTCTAGGTGAAAATCTCACTCGACACAAATCAAACAAAAATGTATCCAAGGTGTGTATTGTTGTTCATTTTCATCAAATAAACAAAATAAAACCCAGAATGTATCCTGAAAGACAATAAATGATCATAAAAGATGCTTCAGCCCAGGTGTTAATGTTACTAAAAGAGCACAAATTTTAAAAATATTGCGAAAAACAACAATCTTCTGTTTTAGAGTGAATGTTTGAGGTGTTTAGAAGGCATTTATTTCATTTTTAGAAAATTTATTTTTCACATTTTTCCATGAAAAGTGCCAATACCCCCCCCTTTGGGTTCTAGGTGAAAATCTCACTTGACACAAATCAAACAAAAATGTTTCCATGGTGTGTATTATTGTTCATTTTCATCAAATAAACAAAATAAAACCCAGAATTAATCCTGAAAGACAAGAAATGAGCATAAAAGTTGCTTCAGCGCAAGTGTTAATGTTACTAAATCAGCCAAAATTTCTAAAAATATTGCGAAAAACAACAATCTTCTGATTTAGAGTGAATGTTTGAGGTGTTTAGAAGGCATTTATTTCATTTTTAGAAAATTTAATTTTTCACATTTTTCCATGAAAAGTGCCCCCACTTTGGGTTCTAGGTGAAAATCTCACTCGACACAAATCAAACAAAAATGTATCCAAGGTGTGTATTGTTGTTCATTTTCATCAAATAAACAAAATAACACCCAGAATGAATCCTGAAATACAATAAATGATCATAAAAGATGCTTCAGCCCAGGTGTTAATGTTATTTAAAGAGCCCAAATTTCTAAAAATATTGCGAAAAACAACAATCTTCTGTTTTAGAGTGAATGTTTGAGGTGTTTAGAAGGCATTTATTTCATTTTTAGAAAATTTAATTTTTTACATTTTTCCATGAAAAGTGCCAATACCCACCCCTATGGGTTCTAGGTGAAAATCTCACTCGACACAAATCAAACAAAAATGTTTCCATGGTGTGTATTGTTGTTCATTTTCATCAAATAAACAAAATAAAACCCAGAATTAATCCTGAAAGACAAGAAATGAGCATAAAAGTTGCATCAGCAAAAGTGTTAATGTTACTAAAAGAGCCCAAATTTCTAAAAATATTGCGAAAAACAACAATCTTCTGTTTTAGAGTGAATGTTTGAGGTGTTTAGAAGGCATTTCATTCATTTTTAGAAAATTTAATTTTTCACATTTTTACATGAAAAGTGCCAATACCCCCCCTTTGGGTTCTAGTCGAAAATCTCACTCGACACAAATCAAACAAAAATGTTTCCATGGTGTGTATTGTTGTTCATTTTCATCAAATAAACAAAATTAAACCCAGAATTAATCCTGAAAGACATGAAATGAGCATAAAAGATGCATCAGCGCAAGTGTTAATTTTTCTAAAAGAGCCCAAATTTCTAAAAATATTGCGAAAAACAACAATCTTCTGTTTTAGAGTGAATGTTTGAGGTGTTTAGAAGGCATTTATTTCATTTTTAGAAAATTTAATTTTTTACATTTTTCCATGAAAAGTGCCAATACCCCCCCCTATGGGTTCTAGGTGAAAATCTCACTCGACACAAATCAAACAAAAATGTTTCCATGGTGTGTATTGTTGTTCATTTTCATCAAATAAACAAAATAAAACCCAGAATTAATCCTGAAAGACAAGAAATGAGCATAAAAGTTGCTTCAGCGCAAGTGTTAATGTTACTAAAAGAGCCCAAATTTCTAAAAATATTGCGAAAAACAACAATCTTCTGTTTTAGAGTGAATGTTTGAGGTGTTTAGAAGGCATTTATTTCATTTTTAGAAAATTTAATTTTTCACATTTTTCCATGAAAAGTGCCCCCACTTTGGGTTCTAGGTGAAAATCTCACTCGACACAAATCAAACAAAAATGTATCCAAGGTGTGTATTGTTGTTCATTTTCATCAAATAAACAAAATAAAACCCAGAATGTATCCTGAAAGACAATAAATGATCATAAAAGATGCTTCAGCCCAGGTGTTAATGTTACTAAAAGAGCACAAATTTTTAAAAATATTGCGAAAAACAACAATCTTCTGTTTTAGAGTGAATGTTTGAGGTGTTTAGAAGGCATTTATTTCATTTTTAGAAATTTATTTTTCACATTTTTCCATGAAAAGTGCCAATACCCCCCCTTTGGGTTCTAGGTGAAAATCTCACTTGACACAAATCAAACAAAAATGTTTCCATGGTGTGTATTGTTGTTCATTTTCATCAAATAAACAAAATAAAACCCAGAATTAATCCTGAAAGACAAGAAATGAGCATAAAAGTTGCTTCAGCGCAAGTGTTAATGTTACTAAATCAGCCAAAATTTCTAAAAATATTGCGAAAAACAACAATCTTCTGATTTAGAGTGAATGTTTGAGGTGTTTAGAAGGCATTTATTTCATTTTTAGAAAATTTAATTTTTCACATTTTTCCATGAAAAGTGCCCCCACTTTGGGTTCTAGGTGAAAATCTCACTCGACACAAATCAAACAAAAATGTATCCAAGGTGTGTATTGTTGTTCATTTTCATCAAATAAACAAAATAACACCCAGAATGAATCCTGAAATACAATAAATGATCATAAAAGATGCTTCAGCCCAGGTGTTAATGTTATTTAAAGAGCCCAAATTTCTAAAAATATTGCGAAAAACAACAATCTTCTGTTTTAGAGTGAATGTTTGAGGTGTTTAGAAGGCATTTATTTCATTTTTAGAAAATTTAATTTTTTACATTTTTCCATGAAAAGTGCCAATACCCACCCCTATGGGTTCTAGGTGAAAATCTCACTCGACACAAATCAAACAAAAATGTTTCCATGGTGTGTATTGTTGTTCATTTTCATCAAATAAACAAAATAAAACCCAGAATTAATCCTGAAAGACAAGAAATGAGCATAAAAGTTGCATCAGCAAAAGTGTTAATGTTACTAAAAGAGCCCAAATTTCTAAAAATATTGCGAAAAACAACAATCTTCTGTTTTAGAGTGAATGTTTGAGGTGTTTAGAAGGCATTTCATTCATTTTTAGAAAATTTAATTTTTCACATTTTTACATGAAAAGTGCCAATACCCCCCCTTTGGGTTCTAGTCGAAAATCTCACTCGACACAAATCAAACAAAAATGTTTCCATGGTGTGTATTGTTGTTCATTTTCATCAAATAAACAAAATTAAACCCAGAATTAATCCTGAAAGACATGAAATGAGCATAAAAGATGCATCAGCGCAAGTGTTAATTTTTCTAAAAGAGCCCAAATTTCTAAAAATATTGCGAAAAACAACAATCTTCTGTTTTAGAGTGAATGTTTGAGGTGTTTAGAAGGCATTTATTTCATTTTTAGAAAATTTATTTTTCACATTTTTCCATGAAAAGTGCCAATACCCCCCCTTTGGGTTCTAGGTGAAAATCTCACTTGACACAAATCAAACAAAAATGTTTCCATGGTGTGTATTGTTGTTCATTTTCATCAAATAAACAAAATAAAACACAGAATTAATCCTGAAAGACAAGAAATGAGCATAAAAGATGCTTCAGCGCAAGTGTTAATGTTACTAAATCAGCCAAAATTTCTAAAAATATTGCGAAAAACAACAATCTTCTGATTTAGAGTGAATGTTTGAGGTGTTTAGAAGGCATTTATTTCATTTTTAGAAAATTTAATTTTTCACATTTTTCCATGAAAAGTGCCATTACCCCCCCCTTTGGGTTCTAGGTGAAAATCTCACTCGACACAAATCAAACAAAAATGTATCCAAGGTGTGTATTGTTGTTCATTTTCATCAAATAAACAAAATAACACCCAGAATGAATCCTGAAATACAATAAATGATCATAAAAGATGCTTCAGCCCAGGTGTTAATGTTATTTAAAGAGCCCAAATTTCTAAAAATATTGCGAAAAACAACAATCTTCTGTTTTTGAGTGAATGTTTGAGGTGTTTAGAAGGCATTTATTTCATTTTTAGAAAATTTAATTTTTTACATTTTTCCATGAAAAGTGCCAATACCCACCCCTATGGGTTCTAGGTGAAAATCTCACTCGACACAAATCAAACAAAAATGTTTCCATGGTGTGTATTGTTGTTCATTTTCATCAAATAAACAAAATAAAACCCAGAATTAATCCTGAAAGACAAGAAATGAGCATAAAAGTTGCTTCAGCAAAAGTGTTAATGTTACTTAAAGAGCCCAAATTTCTAAAAATATTGCGCAAAACAACAATCTTCTGTTTTAGAGTGAATGTTTGAGGTGTTTAGAAGGCATTTCATTCATTTTTAGAAAATTTAATTTTTCACATTTTTACATGAAAAGTGCCAATACCCCCCCCTTTGGGTTCTAGGTGAAAATCTCACTCGACACAAATCAAACAAAAATGTTTCCATGGTGTGTAGTGTTTTCTTTTTTATCAAATAAACAAAATAAAACACAGAATTAATCCTGAAAGACAAGAAATGAGCATAAAAGATGCTTCAGCGCAAGTGTTAATGTTACTAAAAGAGCCAAAATTTCTAAAAATATTGCGAAAAACAACAATCTTCTGTTTTAGAGTGAATGTTTGAGGTGTTTATAAGGCATTTATTTCATTTTTAGAAAATTGAATTTTTCACATTTTTCCATGAAAAGTGCCAATACCCCCCCCTTTGGGTTCAAGGTGAAAATCTCAGTCGACACAAATCAAACAAAAATGTATCCAAGGTTTGTAATGTTGTACATTTTCATCAAATAATCAAAATAAAACCCAGAATGTATCCTGAAAGACAATAAATGACCATAAAAGATGCTTCAGCCCAGGTGGTAATGTTACTAAAAGAGCCCAAATTTTTAAAAATATTGTGAAAAACAACAATCTTCTGTTTTAGAGTGAATGTTTGAGGTGTTTAGAAGGCATTTATTTCATTTTTAGAAAATTTATTTTTCACATTTTTCCATGAAAAGTGCCAATACCCCCCCCTTTGGGTTCTAGGTGAAAATCTAACTCGACACAAATCAAACAAAAATGTTTCCATGGTGTGTATTGTTGTTCATTTTTATCAAATAAACAAAATAAAACACAGAATTATTCCTGAAAGACAAGAAATGAGCATAAAAGATGCTTCAGCGCAAGTGTTAATGTTACTAAAAGAGCCAAAATTTCTAAAAATATTGCGAAAAACAACAATCTTCTGATTTAGAGTGAATGTTTGAGGTGTTTAGAAGGCATTTATTTCATTTTTAGAAAATTTAATTTTTCACATTTTTCCATGAAAAGTGCCAATACCCCCCCCTTTGGGTTCTAGGTGAAAATCTCACTCGTTACAAATCAAACAAAAATGTATCTAAGGTGTGTATTGTTGTTCATTTTCATCAAATAAACAAAATAAAACCCAGAATGAATCCAGAAAGACAATAAAAGATCATGAAAGATGCTTCAGCCCAGGTGTTAATGTTACTAAAAGAACCCAAATTTCTAAAAATATTGAAAAAAACAACAATCTTCTGTTTTAGAGTGAATGTTTGAGGTGTTTAGAAGGCATTTATTTCATTTTTAGAAAATTTAATTTTTCACATTTTTCCATGAAAAGTGCCAATAGTGCCCTTTGGGTTCTAGGTGAAAATCTCACTCGACACAAATCAAACAAAAATGTATCCAAGGTGTGTATTGTTGTTAATTTTCATCAAATAAACAAAATAACACCCAGAATGAATCCTGAAATACAATAAATGATCATAATAGATGCTTCAGCCCAGGTGTTAATGTTATTAAAAGAGCCCAAATTTCTAAAAATATTGCGAAAAACAACAATCTTCTGTTTTAGAGTGAATGTTTGAGGTGTTAAGAAGGCATTTATTTCATTTTTAGAAAATTTAATTTTTCACATTTTTCCATGAAAAGTGCCAATAGTGCCCTTTGGGTTCTAGGTGAAAATCTCACTCGACACAAATCAAACAAAAATGTTTCCATGGTGTGTATTGTTGTTTATTTTCATCAAATAAACAAAATAAAACCCAGAATTAATCCTGAAAGACAATAAAAGATCATAAAAGATGCTTCAGCCCAGGTGTTAATGTTACTAAAAGAACCCAAATTTCGTAAAATATTGCAAAAAACAACAATCTTCTGTTTTAGAGTGAATGTTTGAGGTGTTTAGAAGGCATTTATTTCATTTTTAGAAAATTTAATTTTTCACATTTTTCCATGAAAAGTGCCAATAGTGCCCTTTGGGTTCTAGGTGAAAATCTCACTCGACACAAATCAAACAAAAATGTATCCAAGGTGTGTATTGTTGTTCATTTTCATCAAATAAACAAAATAACACCCAGAATGAATCCTGAAATACAATAAATGATCATAAAAGATGCTTCAGCCCAGGTGTTAATGTTATTAAAAGAGCCCAAATTTCTAAAAATATTGCGAAAAACAACAATCTTCTGTTTTAGAGTGAATGTTTGAGGTGTTTAGAAGGCATTTATTTCATTTTTAGAAAATTTAATTTTTTACATTTTTCCATGAAAAGTGCCAATACCCCCCCTATGGGTTCTAGGTGAAAATCTCACTCGACACAAATCAAACAAAAATGTTTCCATGGTGTGTATTGTTGTTCATTTTCATCAAATAAACAAAATAAAACCCATAATTAATCCTGAAAGACAAGAAATGAGCATAAAAGTTGCTTCAGCGCAAGTGTTAATGTTACTAAAAGAGCCCAAATTTCTAAAAATATTGCGAAAAACAACAATCTTCTGTTTAAGAGTGAATGTTTGAGGTGTTTAGAAGGCATTTCATTCATTTTTAGAAAATTTAATTTTTCACATTTTTACATGAAAAGTGCCAATACCCCCCATTTGGGTTCTAGTCAAAAATCTCACTCGACACAAATCAAACAAAAATGTTTCCATGGTGTGTATTGTTGTTCATTTTCATCAAATAAACAAAATATAACCCAGAATTAATCCTGAAAGACATGAAATGAGCATAAAAGATGCATCAGCGCAAGTGTTAATTTTTCTAAAAGAGCCCAAATTTCTAAAAATATTGCGAAAAACAACAATCTTCTGTTTTAGAGTGAATGTTTGAGGTGTTTATAAGGCATTTATTTCATTTTTAGAAAATTTAATTTTTCACATTTTTCCATGAAAAGTGCCAATACCCCCCCCTTTGGGTTCAAGGTGAAAATCTCAGTCGACACAAATCAAACAAAAATGTATCCAAGGTTTGTAATTTTGTACATTTTCATCAAATAATCAAAATAAAACCCAGAATGTATCCTGAAAGACAATAAATGATCATAAAAGATGCTTCAGCCCAGGTGTTAATGTTACTAAAAGAGCCCAAATTTTTAAAAATATTGCGAAAAACAACAATCTTCTGTTTTAGAGTGAATGTTTGAGGTGTTTAGAAGGCATTTATTTCATTTTTAGAAAATTTATTTTTCACATTTTTCCATGAAAAGTGCCAATACCCTCCCCTTTGGGTTCTAGGTGTAAATCTCACTCGACACAAATCAAACAAAAATGTTTCCATGGTGTGTATTGTTGTTCATTTTCATCAAATAAAAATAATAAAACACAGAATTAATCCTGAAAGACAAGAAATGAGCATAAAAGATGCTTCAGCGCAAGTGTTAATGTTACTAAAAGAGCCAAAATTTCTAAAAATATTGCGAAAAACAACAATCTTCTGATTTAGAGTGAATGTTTGAGGTGTTTAGAAGGCATTTATTTCATTTTTAGAAAATTTAATTTTTCACATTTTTCCATGAAAAGTGCCAATACCCCTTCCTTTGGGTTCTAGGTGAAAATCTCACTCGTTTTAAATCAAACAATAATGTATCTAAGGTGTGTATTGTTGTTCATTTTCATCTAATAAACAAAATAAAACCCAGAATGAATCCTGAAAGACAATAAAAGATCATAAAAGATGCTTCAGCCCAGGTGTTAATGTTACTAAAAGAACCCAAATTTCTAAAAATATTGAAAAAAACAACAATCTTCTGTTTTAGAGTGAATGTTTGAGGTGTTTTGAAGGCATTTATTTCATTTTTAGAAAATTTAATTTTTCACATTTTTCCATAAAAAGTGCCAATAGCGCCCTTTGGGTTCTAGGTGAAAATCTCACTCGACACAAATCAAACAAAAATGTATCCAAGGTGTGTATTGTTGTTCATTTTCATCAAATAAACAAAATAACACCCAGAATGAATCCTGAAATACAATAAATGATCATAATAGATGCTTCAGCCCAGGTGTTAATGTTATTAAAAGAGCCCAAATTTCTAAAAATATTGCGAAAAACAACAATCTTCTGTTTTAGAGTGAATGTTTGAGGTGTTAAGAAGGCATTTATTTCATTTTTAGAAAATTTAATTTTTCACATTTTTCCATGAAAAGTGCCAATAGTGCCCTTTGGGTTCTAGGTGAAAATCTCACTCGACACAAATCAAACAAAAATGTTTCCATGGTGTGTATTGTTGTTTATTTTCATCAAATAAACAAAATAAAACCCAGAATTAATCCTGAAAGACAATAAAAGATGCTTCAGCCCAGGTGTTAATGTTACTAAAAGAGCCCAAATTCTTAAAAATATTGCGAAAAACAACAATCTTCTGTTTTAGAGTGAATGTTTGAGGTGTTTAGAAGGCATTTATTTCATTTTTAGAAAATTTATTTTTCACATTTTTCCATGAAAAGTGCCAATACCCCCCCCTTTGGGTTCTAGGTGAAAATCTCACTCGACACAAATCAAACAAAAATGTTTCCATGGTGTGTATTGTTGTTCATTTTCATCAAATAAAAATAATAAAACACAGAATTAATCCTGAAAGACAAGAAATGAGCATAAAAGATGCTTCAGCGCAAGTGTAAATGTTACTAAAAGAGCCAAAATTTCTAAAAATATTGCGAAAAACAACAATCTTCTGATTTAGAGTGAATGTTTGAGGTGTTTAGAAGGCATTTATTTCATTTTTAGATAATTTAATTTTTCACATTTTTCCATGAAAAGTGCCAATACCCCCCCCTTTGGGTTCTAGGTGAAAATCTCACTCGTTTTAAATCAAAAAAAAATGTATCTAAGGTGTGTATTGTTGTTCATTTTCATCTAATAAACAAAATAAAACCCAGAATGAATCCAGAAAGACAATAAAAGATCATAAAAGATGCTTCAGCCCAGGTGTTAATGTTACTAAAAGAACCCAAATTTCTAAAAATATTGCGAAAAACAACAATCTTCTGTTTTAGAGTGAATGTTTGAGGTGTTTAGAAGGCATTTATTTCATTTTTAGAAAATTTAATTTTCACATTTTTCCATGAAAAGTGCCAATACCCCCCCCTTTGGGTTCTAGGTGAAAATCTCACTCGACACAAATCAAACAAAAATGTTTCCATGGTGTGTTTAGTTGTTCATTTTCATCAAATAAACAAAATAAAAAACAGAATTAACCCTGAAAGACAAGAAATGAGCATAAAAGATGCTTCAGCGCAAGTGTTAATGTTACTAAAAGAGCCAAAATTTCTAAAAATATTGCGAAAAACAACAATCTTCTGTTTTAGAGTGAATGTTTGAGGTGTTTAGAAGGCATTTATTTCATTTTTAGAAAATTTAATTTTTCACATTTTTCCATGAAAAGTGCCAATACCCCCCCCTTTGGGTTCTAGGTGAAAATCTCACTCGTTACAAATCAAACAAAAATGTATCCAAGGTGTGTATTGTTGTTCATTTTCATCAAATAAACAAAATAAAACCCAGAATGAATCCAGAAAGACAATAAAAGATCATAAAAGATGCTTCAGCCCAGGTGGTAATGTTACTAAAAGAACCCAAATTTCTAAAAATATTGCAAAAAACAACAATCTTCTGTTTTAGAGTGAATGTTTGAGGTGTTTTGAAGGCATTTATTTCATTTTTAGAAAATTTAATTTTTCACATTTTTCCATGAAAAGTGCCAATAGTGCCCTTTGGGTTCTAGGTGAAAATCTCACTCGACACAAATCAAACAAAAATGTATCCAAGGTGTGTATTGTTGTTCATTTTCATCAAATAAACAAAATAAAACCCAGAATGAATCCTGAAAGACAATAAAAGATCATTAAAGATGCTTCAGCCCAAGTGTTAATGTTACTAAAAGAGCCCAAATTTCTAAAAATATTGCGAAAAACAACAATCTTCTGTTTTAGAGTGAATGTTTGAGGTGTTTAGAAGGCATTTATTTCATTTTTAGAAAATTTAATTTTTCACATTTTTCCATGAAAAGTGCCAATACCCCCCCCCTTTGGGTTCTAGGTGAAAATCTCACTCGACACAAATCAAACAAAAATGTATCCAAGGTGTGTATTGTTGTTCATTTTCATCAAATAAACAAAATAGAATTCAGAATGAATCCTGAATAACAATAAAAGATCATAAAAGATGCTTCAGCCCAAGTGTTAATGTTACTAAAAGAGCCCAAATTTCTAAAAATATTGCGAAAAACAACAATCTTCTGTTTTAGAGTGAATGTTTGAGGTGTTTAGAAGGCATTTATTTCATTTTTAGAAAATTTAATTTTTCACATTTTTCCATGAAAAGTGCCAATACCCCCCCCTTTGGGTTCTAGGTGAAAATCTCACTCGACACAAATCAAACAAAAATGTATCAAAGGTGTGTATTGTTGATCATTTTCATCAAATTAACAAAATAAAACCCAGAATTAATCCTGAAAGACATGAAATGAGCCTAAAAGATGCTTCAGCGCAAGTGTTAATTTTTCTAAAAGAGCCCAAATTTCTAAAAATATTGCGAAAAACAACAATTTTCTGTTTTAGAGTGAATGTTTGAGGTGTTTAGAAGGCATTTATTTCATTTTTAGAAAATTTAATTTTTCACATTTTTCCATGAAAAGTGCCAATACCCCCCCCTTTGGGTTCTAGGTGAAAATCTCACTTGACACAAATCAAACAAAAATGTTTCCATGGTGTGTATTGTTGTTCATTTTCATCAAATAAACAAAATAAAACCCAGAATTAATCCTGAAAGACATGAAATGAGCATAAAAGATGCTTCAGCCCAGGTGTTAATGTTGCTAAAAGAGCCCAAATTTCTAAAAATATTGCGAAAAACAACAATCTTCTGTTTAAGAGTGAATGTTTGAGGTGTTTAGAAGGCATTTATTTCATTTTTAGAAAATTTAATTTTTCACATTTTTCCATGAAAAGTGCCAATACCCCCCCCTTTGGGTTCTAGGTTGAAATCTCACTCAACACAAATCAAACAAAAATGTATCCAAGGTGTGTATTGTTGTTCATTTTCATCAAATAAACAAAATAAAACCCAGAATTAATCCTGAAAGACAAGAAATGAGCATAAAAGTTGCTTCAGCGCTAGTGTTAATGTTACAAAAAGAGCCCAAATTTCTAAAAATATTGCGAAAAACAACAATCTTCTGTTTAAGAGTGAATATTTGAGGTGTTTAGAAGGCATTTATTTCATTTTTAGAAAATTTAATTTTTTACAGTTTTCCATGAAAAGTGCCAATACCCCCCCCTTTGGGTTCTAGGTGAAAATCTCACTTGACACATATCAAACAAAAATGTTTCCATGGTGTGTAATGTTGTTCATTTTCATCAAATAAACAAAATAAAACCCAGAATTAATCCTGAAAGACATGAAATGAGCATAAAAGATGCTTCAGCGCAAGTGTTATTTTTACTAAAAGAGCCCAAATTTCTAAAAATATTGCGAAAAACAACAATCTTCTGTTTTAGAGTGAATGTTTGAGGTGTTTAGAAGGCATTTATTTCATTTTTAGAAAATTTAATTTTTCACATTTTTCCATGAAAAGTGCCCTTTGGGATCAAGGTGAAAATCTTACTTGACACAAATCAAACAAAAATGTTTCCATGGTGTGTATTGTTGTTCATTTTCATCAAATAAACAAAATAAAACCCAGAATTAATCCTGAAAGACATGAAATGAGCATAAAAGATGCTTCAGCGCAAGTGTTAATTTTACTAAAAGAGCCCAAATTTCTATACAATACCATTTATACTATATATATATAAATATACTATACCATACCATACAATAGGCATTTATTTCATTTTTAGAAAATTTAATTTTTCACATTTTTCCATGAAAAGTGCCAATACCCCCCCCTTTCGGTTCTAGGTGAAAATCGCACTCGTTACAAATCAAACAAAAATGTATCCAAGGTGTGTATTGTTGTTCATTTTCATCAAATAAACAAAATAAACCCAGAATGAATCCTGAAAGACAATAAAAGATCATAAAAGATGCTTCAGCGCAAGTGTTAATGTTACTAAAAGAACCCAAATTTCTAAAAATATTGCAAAAAACAACAATCTTCTGTTTTAGAGTGAATGTTTGAGGTGTTTAGAAGGCATTTATTTCATTTTTAGAAAATTTAATTTTTCACATTTTTCCATGAAAAGTGCCAATTATCCCCCTTTGGGTTCTAGGTGAAAATCTCACTCGACACAATTCAAACAAAAATGTATCCAAGGTGTGTATTGTTGTTCATTTTCATCAAATAAACAAAATGAAACCATGAATGAATCTTTAAAGACAATAAAAGATCATAAAAGATGCTTCAGCTGAAGTGTTAATGTTACTAAAAGAGCCCAAATTTCTAAAAATATTGCGAAAAACAACAATCTTCTGTTTTAGAGTGAATGTTTGAGGTGTTTAGAAGGCATTTATTTCATTTTTAGAAAATTTAATTTTTCACATTTTTCCATGAAAAGTGCCAATACCCCCCCTACTGGTTCTAGGTGAAAATCTCACTCGACACAAATCAAACAAAAATGTATCCAAGGTGTGTATTGTTGTTCATTTTCATCAAATAAACAAAATAAAACCCAGAATGAATCCTGAAAGACAATAAAAGATCATAAAAGATGCTTCAGCCCAAGTGTTAATGTTACTAAAAGAGCCCAAATTTCTAAAAATATTGCGAAAAACAACAGTCTTCTGTTTTAGAGTGAATGTTTCAGGTGTTTAGAAGGCATTTATTTCATTTTTATAAAATTTAATTTTTCACATTTTTCCATGAAAAGTGCCAATACCCCCCCCCTTTGGGTTCTAGGTGAAAATCTCACTCGACACAAATCAAACAAAAATGTATTCAAGGTGTGTATTGTTGTTCATTTTCATCAAATAAACAAAATAAAACCCAGAATGATTCCTGAAAGACAATAAAAGATCATAAAAGATGCTTCAGCGAAGGTGTTAATGTTACTAAAAGAGCCCAAATTTCTAAAAATATTGCGAAAAACAACAATCTTCTGTTTTAGAGTGAATGTTTGAGGTGTTTAGAAGGCATTTATTTCATTTTTAGAAAATTTAATTTTTCACATTTTTCCATGAAAAGTGCCAATTATCCCCCTTTGGGTTCTAGGTGAAAATCTCACTCGACACAATTCAAACAAAAATGTATCCAAGGTGTGTATTGTTGTTCATTTTCATCAAATAAACAAAATGAAACCATGAATGAATCTTTAAAGACAATAAAAGATCATAAAAGATGCTTCAGCTGAAGTGTTAATGTTACTAAAAGAGCCCAAATTTCTAAAAATATGGCGAAAAACAACAATCTTCTGTTTTAGAGTGAATGTTTGAGGTGTTTAGAAGGCATTTATTTCATTTTTAGAAAATTTAATTTTTCACATTTGTCCATGAAAAGTGCCAATACCCCCCCTTTGGGTTCTAGGTGAAAATCTCACTCGACACAAATCAAACAAAAATGTATCCAAGGTGTGTATTGTTGTTCATTTTCATCAAATAAACAAAATAAAACCCAGAATGTATCCTGAAAGACAATAAATGATCATAAAAGATGCTTCAGCCCAGGTGTTAATGTTACTAAAAGAGCCCAAATTTCTAAAAATATTGCGAAAAACAACAATCTTCTGTTTTAGAGTGAATGTTTGAGGTGTTTAGAAGGTATTTATTTCATTTTTAGAAAATTTAATTTTTCACTTTTTTCCATGAAAAGCGCTAATACCCCCCCTTTGGTTTCTAGGTGAAAATCTCACTCGACACAAATCAATCAAAAATGTTTCCATGGTGTGTGTTGTTGTTTATATTCATCAAATAAACAAAATAAAACCCAGAATTAATCTTGAAAGACAAGAAATGAGCATAAAAGATACTTCAGCGCAAGTGTTAATGTTACAAAAAGAGCCCAAATTTCTAAAAATATTGCGACAAACAACAATCTTCTGTTTTAGAGTGAATGTTTGAGGTGTTTAGAAGGTATTTATTTCATTTTTAGAAAATTTAATTTTTCACTTTTTTCCATGAAAAATGCTAATACCCCCCCCTTTGGTTTCTAGGTGAAAATCTCACTCGACACAAATCAATCAAAAATGTTTCCATGGTGTGTATTGTTGTTCATTTTCATCAAATAAACAAAATAAAACACAGAATTAATCCTGAAAGACAAGAAATGAGCATAAAAGATGCTTCAGCGTAAGTGTTAATGTTACTGAAAGAGCCCAAATTTCTAAAAATATTGCGAAAAACAACAATCTTCTTTTTTAGAGTGAATGTTTGAGGTGTTTAGAAGATATTTATTTCATTTTTAGAAAATTAAATTTTTCACTTTTTTCCATGAAAAGTGCTAATACCCCCCTTTGGGTTCTAGGTGAAAATCTCACTCGACACAAATCAAACAAAAATGTTTCCATGGTGTGTATTGTTGTTCATTTTCATCAAATAAACAAAATAAAACCCAGAATTAATCCTGAAAGACAAGAAATGAGCATAAAAGATGCTTCAGCGCAAGTGTTAATGTTACTAAAAGAGCCCAAATTTCTAAAAATATTGCGAAAAACAACACTCTTCTGTTTTAGAGTGAATGTTTGAGGTGTTTAGAAGGCATTTATTTCATTTTTAGAAAATTTAATTTTTCACTTTTTTCCATGAAAAGTGCAAATACCCCCCCTTTGGGTTCTAGGTGAAAATCAACTCGACACAAATCAAACAAAAATGTTTTCATGGTGTGTATTGTTGTTCATTTCATCAAATAAACAAAATAAAACCCAGAATTATTCTTGAAAGACAAGAAATGAGCATAAAAGTTGCTTCAGCGAAAGTGTTAATGTTACTAAGAGAGCCCAAATATCTAAAAATTTTGCGAAAAACAACAATCTTCTGTTTTAGAGTGAATGTTTGAGGTGTTTAGAAGGCATTTATTTCATTTTTAGAAAATTTAATTTTTTTCATTTTTCCATGAAAAGTGCCAATATCCCCCCCTTTGGGTTCAAGGTGAAAATCTCACTCGACACAAATCAAACAAAAATGTTTCCATGGTGTGTATTGTTGTTCATTTTCATCAAAAAAACAAAATAAAACCCAGAATTAATCTTGAAAGACAAGAAATGAGCATAAAAGATACTTCAGCGCAAGTGTTAATGTTACTAAAAGAGCCCAAATTTCTAAAAATATTGCAAAAAAAGACAATCTTCTGTTTTAGAGTGAATGTTTGAGGTGTTTAGAAGGTATTTATTTCATTTTTAGAAAATTTAATTTTTCACTTTTTTCCATGAAAAGTGCTAATACCCCCCCCCTTTGGTTTCTAGGTGAAAATCTCACTCGACACATATCAATCAAAAATGTTTCCATGGTGTGTATTGTTGTTCATTTTCATCAAATAAACAAAATAAAACCCAGAATTAATCCTGAAAGACAAGAAATGAGCATAAAAGATGCTTCAGCGCAAGGGTTAATGTTACTAAAAGAGCCCAAATTTCTAAAAATATTGCGAAAAACAACAATCTTCTGTTTTAGAGTGAATGTTTGAGGTGTTTAGAAGGCATTTATTTCATTTTTAGAAAATTTAATTTTTCACATTTTTCCATGAAAAGTGCCAATCCCCCCCCCTTTGGGTTCTAGGTGAAAATCTAACTTGACACAAATCAAACAAAAATGTTTCCATGGTGTGTATTGTTGTTCATTTTCATCAAATAAACAAAATAAAACACAGAATTAATCCAGAAAGACAAGAAATGAGGATAAAAGTTGCTTCAGCGTAAGTGTTAATGTTACTAAAAGAGCCCAAATTTCTAAAAATATTGCGAAAAACAACAATCTTCTGTTTAAGAGTGAATGTTTGAGGTGTTTAGAAGGCATTTATTTCATTTTTAGAAAATTTAATTTTTCACATTTTTCCATGAAAAGTGCCAATACCCCCCCCTTTGGGTTCTAGGTGAAAATCTCACACGTTACAAATCAAACAAAAATGTATCCAAGGTGTGTATTGTTGTTCATTTTCATCAAATAAACAAAATAAACCCAGAATGAATCCTGAAAGACAATAAAAGATCATAAAAGATGCTTCAGCGCAAGTGTTAATGTTACTAAAAGAACCCAAATTTCTAAAAATATTGCAAAAAACAACAATCTTCTGTTTTAGAGTGAATGTTTGAGGTGTTTAGAAGGCATTTATTTCATTTTTAGAAAATTTAATTTTTCACATTTTTCCATGAAAAGTGCCAATTATCCCCCTTTGGGTTCTAGGTGAAAATCTCACTCGACACAATTCAAACAAAAATGTATCCAAGGTGTGTATTGTTGTTCATTTTCATCAAATAAACAAAATGAAACCCTGAATGAATCTTTAAAGACAATAAAAGATCATAAAAGATGCTTCAGCCCAAGTGTTAATGTTACTAAAAGAGCCCAAATTTCTAAAAATATTGCGAAAAACAACAATCTTCTGTTTTAGAGTGAATGTTTGAGGTGTTTAGAAGGCTTTTATTTCATTTTTAGAAAATTTAATTTTTCACATTTTTCCATGAAAAGTGCCAATACCCCCCCTACTGGTTCTAGGTGAAAATCTCACTCGACACAAATCAAACAAAAATGTATCCAAGGTGTGTATTGTTGTTCATTTTCATCAAATAAACAAAATAAAACCCAGAATTAATCCTGAAAGACATGAAATGAGCATAAAAGATGCTTCAGCGCAAGTGTTAATGTTACTAAAAGAGCCCAAATTTCTAAAAATATTGCGAAAAACAACAATCTTCTGTTTTAGAGTGAATGTTTGAGGTGTTTAGAAGGCATTTATTTCATTTTTAGAAAATTTAATTTTTCACATTTTTCCATGAAAAGTGCCAATACCCCCCCCTTTGGGTTCTAGGTGAAAATCTCTCTCGACACAAATCAAACAAAAATGTATCCAAGGTATGTATAGTTGTTCATTTTCATCAAATAAACAAAATAAAACCCAGAATGTATCCTGAAAGACAATAAATGATCATAAAAGATGCTTCAGCCCAGGTGTTAATGTTACTAAAAGAGCCCAAATTTCTAAAAATATTGCGAAAAACAACAATCTTCTGTTTTAGAGTGAATGTTTGAGGTGTTTAGAAGGTATTTATTTCATTTTTAGAAAATTTAATTTTTCACTTTTTTCCATGAAAAGCGCTAATACCCCCCCCTTTGGTTTCTAGGTGAAAATCTCACTCGACACAAATCAATCAAAAATGTTTCCATGGTGTGTATTGTTGTTCATATTCATCAAATAAACAAAATAAAACCCAGAATTAATCTTGAAAGACAAGAAATGAGCATAAAAGATACTTCAGCGCAAGTGTTAATGTTACAAAAAGAGCCCAAATTTCTAAAAATATTGCGACAAACAACAATCTTCTGTTTTAGAGTGAATGTTTGAGGTGTTTAGAAGGTATTTATTTCATTTTTAGAAAATTTAATTTTTCACTTTTTTCCATGAAAAATGCTAAAACCCCCCCCTTTGGTTTCTAGGTGAAAATCTCACTCGACACAAATCAATCAAAAATGTTTCCATGGTGTGTATTGTTGTTCATTTTCATCAAATAAACAAAATAAAACACAGAATTAATCCTGAAAAACAAGAAATGAGCATAAAAGATGCTTCAGCGCAAGTGTTAATGTTACTGAAAGAGCCCAAATTTCTAAAAATTTTGCGAAAAACTACAATCTTCTGTTTTAGAGTGAATGTTTGAGGTGTTTAGAAGGCATTTATTTCATTTTTACAAAATTTAATTTTTCACATTTTTCCATGAAAAGTGCCAATACCCCCCCCTTGGGTTCTAGGTGAAAATCTCACTCGACACAAATCAAACAAAAATGTTTCCATGGTGTGTATTGTTGTTCATTTTCATCAAATAAACAAAATAAAACCCAGAATTAATCCTGAAAGACAAGAAATGAGCATAAAAGATGCTTCAGCGCAAGTGTTAATGTTACTAAAAGAGCCCAAATTTCTAAAAATATTGCGAAAAACAACAATCTTCTGTTTTAGAGTGAATGTTTGAGGTGTTTAGAAGGCATTTATTTCATTTTTAGAAAATTTAATTTTTCACTTTTTTCCATGAAAAGTGCAAATACCCCCCCTACTGGTTCTAGGTGAAAATCTCACTCGACACAAATCAAACAAAAATGTTTTCATGGTGTGTATTGTTGTTCATTTCATCAAATAAACAAAATAAAACCCAGAATTAATCTTGAAAGACAAGAAATGAGCATAAAAGTTGCTTCAGCGAAAGTGTTAATGTTACTAAAAGAGCCCAAATATCTAAAAATTTTGCGAAAAACAACAATCTTCTGTTTTAGAGTGAATGTTTGAGGTGTTTAGAAGGCATTTATTTCATTTTTAGAAAATTTAATTTTTCACATTTTTCCATGAAAAGTGCCAATTATCCCCCTTTGGGTTCTAGGTGAAAATCTCACTCGACACAAATCAAACAAAAATGTATCCAAGGTGTGTATTGTTGTTCATTTTCATCAAATAAACAAAATAAAACCCAGAATGAATCCTAAAAGACAATAAAAGATCATGAAAGATGCTTCAGCCCAAGTGTTAATGTTACTAAAAGAGCCCAAATTTCTAAAAATATTGCGAAAAACAACAATCTTCTGTTTTAGAGTGAATGTTTGAGGTGTTTAGAAGGCATTTATTTCATTTTTAGAAAATTTAATTTTTCACATTTTTCCATGAAAAGTGCCAATACCCCCCCCCTTTGGGTTCTAGGTGAAAATCTCACTCGACACAAATCAAACAAAAATGTATCCAAGGTGTGTATTGTTGTTCATTTTCATCAAATAAACAAAATAAAACCCAGAATGAATCCTGAAAAACAATAAAAGATCATAAAAGAAGCTTCAGCCCAAGTGTTAATGTTACTAAAAGAGCCCAAATTTCTAAAAATATTGCGAAAAACAACAATCTTCTGTTTTAGAGTGAATGTTTGAGGTGTTTAGAAGGCATTTATTTCATTTTTAGAAAATTTAATTTTTAACATTTTTCCATGAAAAGTGCCAATACCCCCCCCTTTGGGTTCTAGGTGAAAATCTCACTCGACACAAATCAAACAAAAATGTTTCCATGGTGTGTATTGTTGTTCATTTTCATCAAAAAAACAAAATAAAACCCAGAATTAATCTTGAAAGACAAGAAATGAGCATAAAAGATACTTCAGCGCAAGTGTTAATGTTACTAAAAGAGCCCAAATTTCTAAAAATATTGCAAAAAAAGACAATCTTCTGTTTTAGAGTGAATGTTTGAGGTGTTTAGAAGGTATTTATTTCATTTTTAGAAAATTTAATTTTTCACTTTTTTCCATGAAAAGTGCTAATACCCCCCCCCTTTGGTTTCTAGGTGAAAATCTCACTCGACACATATCAATCAAAAATGTTTCCATGGTGTGTATTGTTGTTCATTTTCATCAAATAAACAAAATAAAACCCAGAATTAATCCTGAAAGACAAGAAATGAGCATAAAAGATGCTTCAGCGCAAGGGTTAATGTTACTAAAAGAGCCCAAATTTCTAAAAATATTGCGAAAAACAACAATCTTCTGTTTTAGAGTGAATGTTTGAGGTGTTTAGAAGGCATTTATTTCATTTTTAGAAAATTTAATTTTTCACATTTTTCCATGAAAAGTGCCAATCCCCCCCCCTTTGGGTTCTAGGTGAAAATCTCACTTGGCATAAATCAAACAAAAATGTTTCCATGGTGTGTATTATTGTTCATTTTCATCTAATAAACAAAATAAAACCCAGAATTAATCCTGAAAGACATGAAATGAGCATAAAAGATGCTTCAGCGCAAGTGTTAATGTTACTAAAAGAGCCCAAATTTCTAAAAATATTGCGAAAAACAACAATCTTCTGTTTTAGAGTGAATGTTTGAGGTGTTTAGAAGGCATTTATTTCATTTTTAGAAAATTTAATTTTTCACATTTTTCCATGAAAAGTGCCAATACCCCCCCTTTGGGTTCAAGGTGAAAATCTCACTCGACACAAATCAAACAAAAATGTATCCAAGGTGTGTATTGTTGTTCATTTTCATCAAATAAACAAAATAAAACCCAGAATGTATCCTGAAAGACAATAAATGATCAATAAAGATGCTTCAGCCCAGGTGTTAATGTTACTAAAAGAGCACAAATTTTTAAAAATATTGCGAAAAACAAAAATCTTCTGTTTTAGAGTGAATGTTTGAGGTGTTTAGAAGGCATTTATTTCATTTTTAGAAAATTTAATTTTTCACATTTTTCCATGAAAAGTGCCAATACCCCCCCCTTTGGGTTCAAGGTGAAAATCTCACTCGACACAAATCAAACAAAAATAATTCCATGGTGTGTATTGTTGTTCATTTTCATCAAATAAACAAAATAAAACCCAGAATTAATCTTGAAAGACAAGAAATGAGCATAAAAGATACTTCAGCGCAAGTGTTAATGTTACAAAAAGAGCCCAAATTTCTAAAAATATTGTGACAAACAACAATCTTCTGTTTTAGAGTGAATGTTTGAGGTGTTTAGAAGGTATTTATTTCATTTTTAGAAAATTTAATTTTTCACTTTTTTCCATGAAAAATGCCAATACCCCCCCCTTTGGGTTCTAGGTGAAAATCTCACTTGGCATAAATCAAACAAAAATGTTTCCATGGTGTGTATTGTTGTTCATTTTCATCAAAAAAACAAAATAAAACCCAGAATTAATCTTGAAAGACAAGAAATGAGCATAAAAGATACTTCAGCGCAAGTGTTAATGTTACTAAAAGAGCCCAAATTTCTAAAAATATTGCAAAAAAAGACAATCTTCTGTTTAAGAGTGAATGTTTGAGGTGTTTAGAAGGTATTTATTTCATTTTTAGAAAATTTAATTTTTCACATTTTTCCATGAAAAGTGCCAATACCCCCCCCTTTGGTTTCTAGGTGAAAATCTCACTCGACACAAATCAATCAAAAATGTTTCCATGGTGTGTATTGTTGTTCATTTTCATCAAATAAACAAAATAAAACCCAGAATTAATCCTGAAAGACAAGAAATGAGCATAAAAGATGCTTCAGCGCAAGTGTTAATGTTACTGAAAGAGCCCAAATTTCTAAAAATATTGCGAAAAACAACAATCTTCTGTTTTAGAGTGAATGTTTGAGGTGTTTAGAAGATATTTTTTTCATTTTTAGAAAATTTAATTTTTCACTTTTTTCCATGAAAAGTGCTAATACCCCCCCTTTGGGTTCTAGGTGAAAATCTCACTCGACACAAATCAAACAAAAATGTTTCCATGGTGTGTATTGTTGTTCATTTTCATCAAATAAACAAAATAAAACCCAGAATTAATCCTGAAAGACAAGAAATGAGCATAAAAGATGCTTCAGCGCAAGTGATAATGTTACTAAAAGAGCCCAAATTTCTAAAAATATTGCGAAAAACAACAATCTTCTGTTTTAGAGTGAATGTTTGAGGTGTTTAGAAGGCATTTATTTCATTTTTAGAAAATTTAATTTTTCACATTTTTCCATGAAAAGTGCCAATTATCCCCCTTTGGGTTCTAGGTGAAAATCTCACTCGACACAAATCAAACAAAAATGTATCCAAGGTGTGTATTGTTGTTCATTTTCATCAAATAAACAAAATAAAACCCAGAATGTATCCTGAAAGACAATAAATGATCATAAAAGATGCTTCAGCCCAGGTGTTAATGTTACTAAAAGAGCACAAATTTTTAAAAATATTGCGAAAAACAACAATCTTCTGTTTTAGAGTGAATGTTTGAGGTGTTTAGAAGGCATTTATTTCATTTTTAGAAAATTTAATTTTTCACATTTTTCCATGAAAAGTGCCAATACCCCCCCCCTTTGGGTTCTAGGTGAAAATCTCACTCGACACAAATCAAACAAAAATGTATCCAAGGTGTGTATTGTTGTTCATTTTCATCAAATAAACAAAATAAAACCCAGAATGAATCCTGAAAAACAATAAAAGATCATAAAAGAAGCTTCAGCCCAAGTGTTAATGTTACTAAAAGAGCCCAAATTTCTAAAAATATTGCGAAAAACAACAATCTTCTGTTTTAGAGTGAATGTTTGAGGTGTTTAGAAGGCATTTATTTCATTTTTAGAAAATTTAATTTTTCACATTTTTCCATGAAAAGTGCCAATACCCCCCCCTTTGGGTTCTAGGTGAAAATCTCACTCGACACAAATCAAACAAAAATGTTTCCATGGTGTGTATTGTTGTTCATTTTCATCAAAAAAACAAAATAAAACCCAGAATTAATCTTGAAAGACAAGAAATGAGCATAAAAGATACTTCAGCGCAAGTGTTAATGTTACTAAAAGAGCCCAAATTTCTAAAAATATTGCAAAAAAGACAATCTTCTGTTTTAGAGTGAATGTTTGAGGTGTTTAGAAGGTATTTATTTCATTTTTAGAAAATTTAATTTTTCACTTTTTTCCATGAAAAGTGCCAATACCCCCCCCTTTGGGTTCTAGGTGAAAATCTCACTCGACACAGATCAATCAAAAATGTTTCCATGGTGTGTATTGTTGTTCATTTTCATCAAAAAAACAAAATAAAACCCAGAATTAATCCTGAAAGACATGAAATGAGCATAAAAGATGCTTCAGCGCAAGGGTTAATGTTACTAAAAGAGCCCAAATTTCTAAAAATATTGCGAAAAACAACAATCTTCTGTTTTAGAGTGAATGTTTGAGGTGTTTAGAAGGCATTTATTTCATTTTTAGAAAATTTAATTTTTCACATTTTTCCTTGAAAAGTGCCAATCCCCCCCCCTTTGGGTTCTAGGTGAAAATCTCACTTGGCATAAATCAAACAAAAATGTTTCCATGGTGTGTATTATTGTTCATTTTCATCTAATAAACAAAATAAAACCCAGAATTAATCCTGAAAGACATGAAATGAGCATAAAAGATGCTTCAGCGCAAGTGTTAATGTTACTAAAAGAGCCCAAATTTCTAAAAATATTGCGAAAAACAACAATCTTCTGTTTAAGAGTGAATGTTTGAGGTGTTTAGAAGGCATTTATTTCATTTTTAGAAAATTTAATTTTTCACATTTTTCCATGAAAAGTGCCAATACCCCCCCCTTTGGGTTCTAGGTGAAAACCTCACTCGACACAAATCAAACAAAAATGTATCCAAGGTGTGTATTGTTGTTCATTTTCATCAAATAAACAAAATAAAACCCAGAATTAATCCTGAAAGACAATAAATGATCATAAAAGATGCTTCAGCCCAGGTGTTAATGTTACTAAAAGAGCCCAAATTTCTAAAAATATTGCGAAAAACAACAATCTTCTGTTTAAGAGCGAATGTTTGAGGTGTTTAGAAGGCATTTATTTCATTTTTAGAAAATTTAATATTTACATTTTTCCATGAAAAGTGCCAATATCTCCCCCTTTGGGTTCAAGGTGAAAATCTCACTCGACACAAATCAAACAAAAATAATTCCATGGTGTGTATTGTTGTTCATTTTCATCAAATAAACAAAATAAAACCCAGAATTAATCTTGAAAGACAAGAAATGAGCATAAAAGATACTTCAGCGCAAGTGTTAATGTTACAAAAAGAGCCCAAATTTCTAAAAATATTGCGACAAACAACAATCTTCTGTTTTAGAGTGAATGTTTGAGGTGTTTAGAAGGTATTTATTTCATTTTTAGAAAATTTAATTTTTCACTTTTTTCCATGAAAAATGCTAAAACCCCCCCCTTTGGTTTCTAGGTGAAAATCTCACTCGACACAAATCAATCAAAAATGTTTCCATGGTGTGTATTGTTGTTCATTTTCATCAAATAAACAAAATAAAACACAGAATTAATCCTGAAAGACAAGAAATGAGCATAAAAGATGCTTCAGCGCAAGTGTTAATGTTACTGAAAGAGCCCAAATTTCTAAAAATATTGCGAAAAACAACAATCTTCTGTTTTAGAGTGAATGTTTGAGGTGTTTAGAAGATATTTATTTCATTTTTAGAAAATTTAATTTTTCACTTTTTTCCATGAAAAGTGCTAATACCCCCCCCTTTGGGTTCTAGGTGAAAATCTCACTCGACACAAATCAAACAAAAATGTTTCCAAGGTGTGTATTGTTGTTCCATTTCATCAAATAAACAAAATTAAACCCAGAAAAAATCCTGAAAGACAAGAAATGAGCATAAAAGATGCTTCAGCGCAAGTGTTAATGTTACTAAAAGAGCCCAAATTTCTAAAAATATTGCGAAAAACAACAATCATCTGTTTTAGAGTGAATGTTTGAGGTGTTTAGAAGGCATTTATTTCATTTTTAGAAAATTTAATTTTTCACTTTTTTCCATGAAAAGTGCAAATACCCCCCCTTTGGGTTCTAGGTGAAAATCTCACTCGACACAAATCAAACAAAAATGTTTTCATGGTGTGTATTGTTGTTCATTTCATCAAATAAACAAAATAAAACCCAGAATTAATCTTGAAAGACAAGAAATGAGCATAAAAGTTGCTTCAGCGAAAGTGTTAATGTTACTAAAAGAGCCCAAATATCTAAAAATTTTGCGAAAAACAACAATCTTCTGTTTTAGAGTGAATGTTTGAGGTGTTTAGAAGGCATTTATTTCATTTTTAGAAAATTTAATTTTTCACATTTTTCCATGAAAAGTGCCAATTATCCCCCTTTGGGTTCTAGGTGAAAATCTCACTCGACACAAATAAAACAAACATGTATCCAAGGTGTGTATTGTTGTTCATTTTCATCAAATAAACAAAATAAAACCCAGAATGAATCCTGAAAGACAATAAAAGATCATAAAAGATGCTTCAGCCCAAGTGTTAATGTTACTAAAAGAGCCCAAATTTCTAAAAATATTGCGAAAAACAACAATCTTCTGTTTTAGAGTGAATGTTTGAGGTGTTTAGAAGGCATTTATTTCATTTTTAGAAAATTTAATTTTTCTCATTTTTCCATGAAAAGTGCCAATACCCCCCCCTTTGGGTTCTAGGTGAAAATCTCACTTGACACAAATCAAACAAAAATGTTTCCATGGTGTGTATTGTTGTTCATTTTCATCAAATAAACAAAATAAAACCCAGAATTAATCCTGAAAGACATGAAATGAGCATAAAAGATGCTTCAGCGCAAGTGTTAATTTTACTAAAAGAGCCCAAATTTCTAAAAATATTGCGAAAAACAACAATCTTCTGTTTTAGAGTGAATGTTTGAGGTGTTTAGAAGGCATTTATTTCATTTTAGAAAATTTAATTTTTTACATTTTTCCATGAAAAGTGCTAATATCCCCCCCTTTGGGTTCTAGGTGAAAATCTCACTCGACACAAATCAAACAAAAATGTTTCCATGGTGTGTATTGTTGTTCATTTTCATCAAAAAAACAAAATAAAACCCAGAATTAATCTTGAAAGACAAGAAATGAGCATAAAAGATACTTCAGCGCAAGTGTTAATGTTACTAAAAGAGCCCAAATTTCTAAAAATATTGCGAAAAAAGACAATCTTCTGTTTTAGAGTGAATGTTTGAGGTGTTTAGAAGGTATTTATTTCATTTTTAGAAAATTTAATTTTTCACTTTTTTCCATGAAAAGTGCTAATACCCCCCTTTGGTTTCTAGGTGAAAATCTCACTCGACACATATCAATCAAAAATGTTTCCATGGTGTGTATTGTTGTTCATTTTCATCAAATAAACAAAGTAAAACCCAGAATTAATCCTGAAAGACAAGAAATGAGCATAAAAGATGCTTCAGCGCAAAGGTTAATGTTACTAAAAGAGCCCAAATTTCTAAAAATATTGCGAAAAACAACAATCTTCTGTTTTAGAGTGAATGTTTGAGGTGTTTAGAAGGCATTTATTTCATTTTTAGAAAATTTAATTTTTCACATTTTTCCATGAAAAGTGCCAATCCCCCCCCCTTTGGGTTCTAGGTGAAAATCTCACTTGGCATAAATCAAACAAAAATGTTTCCATGGTGTGTATTATTGTTCATTTTCATCAAATAAACAAAATAAAACCCAGAATTAATCCTGAAAGACATGAAATGAGCATAAAAGATGCTTCAGCGCAAGTGTTAATGTTACTAAAAGAGCCCAAATTTCTAAAAATATTGCGAAAAACAACAATCTTCTGTTTTAGAGTGAATGTTTGAGGTGTTTAGAAGGCATTTATTTCATTTTTAGAAAATTTAATTTTTCACATTTTTCCATGAAAAGTGCCAATACCCCCCCCTTTGGGTTCTAGGTGAAAATCTCACTCGACACAAATCAAACAAAAATGTATCCAAGGTGTGTATTGTTGTTCATTTTCATCAAATAAACAAAATAAAACCCAGAATGTATCCTGAAAGACAATAAATGATCATAAAAGATGCTTCAGCCCAGGTGTTAATGTTACTAAAAGAGCCCAAATTTCTAAAAATATTGCGAAAAACAACAATCTTCTGTTTTAGAGCGAATGTTTGAGGTGATTAGAAGGCATTTATTTCATTTTTAGAAAATTTAATTTTTTACATTTTTCCATGAAAAGTGCCAATATCTCCCCCTTTGGGTTCAAGGTGATATTTTCACTCGACACAAATCAAACAAAAATAATTCCATGGTGTGTATTGTTGTTCATTTTCATCAAATAAACAAAATAAAACCCAGAATTAATCTTGAAAGACAAGAAATGAGCATAAAAGATACTTCAGCGCAAGTGTTAATGTTTCAAAAAGAGCCCAAATTTCTAAAAATATTGCGAAAAACAACAATCTTCTGTTTTAGAGTGAATGTTTGAGGTGTTTAGAAGATATTTATTTAATTTTTAGAAAATTTAATTTTTCACTTTTTTCCATGAAAAGTGCTAATACCCCCCCTTTGGGTTCTAGGTGAAAATCTCACTCGACACAAATCAAACAAAAATGTTTCCTTGGTGTGTATTGTTGTTCATTATCATCAAATAAACAAAATAAAACCCAGAATTAATCCTGAAAGACAAGAAATGAGCATAAAAGATGCTTCAGCGCGAGTGTTAATGTTACTAAAAGAGCCCAAATTTCTAAAAATATTGCGAAAAACAACAATCTTCTGTTTTAGAGTGAATGTTTGAGGTGTTTAGAAGGCATTTATTTCATTTTAGAAAATTTAATTTTTCACTTTTTTCCATGAAAAGTGCAAATACCCCCCCTTTGGGTTCTAGGTGAAAATCTCACTCGACACAAATCAAACAAAAATGTATCCAAGGTGTGTATTGTTGTTCATTTTCATCAAATAAACAAAATAAAACCCAGAATGAATCCTAAAAGACAATAAAAGATCATAAAAGATGCTTCAGCGCGAGTGTTAATGTTACTAAAAGAGCCCAAATTTCTAAAAATATTGCGAAAAACAACAATCTTCTGTTTTAGAGTGAATGTTTGAGGTGTTTAGAAGGCATTTATTTCATTTTTAGAAAATTTAATTTTTCACTTTTTTCCATGAAAAGTGCAAATACCCCCCCTTTGGGTTCTAGGTGAAAATCTCACTCGACACAAATCAAACAAAAATGTATCCAAGGTGTGTATTGTTGTTCATTTTCATCAAATAAACAAAATAAAACCCAGAATGAATCCTAAAAGACAATAAAAGATCATAAAAGATGCTTCAGCGCAAGTGTTAATGTTACTAAAAGAGCCCAAATTTCTAAAAATATTGCGAAAAAACAACAATCTTCTGTTTTAGAGTGAATGTTTGAGGTGTTTAGAAGGCATTTATTTCATTTTTATAAAATTTAATTTTTCACATTTTTCCATGAAAAGTGCCAATACCCCCCCCTTTGGGTTCTAGGTGAAAATCTCACTCGACACAAATCAAACAAAAATGTATCCAAGGTGTGTATAGTTGTTCATTTTCATCAAATAAACAAAATAAAACCCAGAATGTATCCTGAAAGACAATAAATGATCATAAAAGATGCTTCAGCCCAGGTGTTAATGTTACTAAAAGAGCCCAAATTTTTAAAAATATTGCGAAAAACAACAATCTTCTGTTTTAGAGTGAATGTTTGAGGTGTTTAGAAGGTATTTATTTCATTTTTAGAAAATTTAATTTTTCACTTTTTTCCATGAAAAGCGCTAATACCCCCCCCTTTGGTTTCTAGGTGAAAATCTCACTCGACACAAATCAATCAAAAATGTTTCCATGGTGTGTATTGTTGTTCATATTCATCAAATAAACAAAATAAAACCCAGAATTAATCTTGAAAGACAAGAAATGAGCATAAAAGATACTTCAGCGCAAGTGTTAATGTTACAAAAAGAGCCCAAATTTCTAAAAATATTGCGACAAACAACAATCTTCTGTTTTAGAGTGAATGTTTGAGGTGTTTAGAAGGTATTTATTTCATTTTTAGAAAATTTAATTTTTCACTTTTTTCCATGAAAAATGCTAATACCCCCCCCTTTGGTTTCTAGGTGAAAATCTCACTCGACTCAAATCAATCAAAAATGTTTCCATGGTGTGTATTGTTGTTCATTTTCATCAAATAAACAAAATAAAACCCAGAATAAATCCTGAAAGACAAGAAATGAGCATAAAAGTTGCATCAGCGAAAGTGTTAATGTTACTAAAAGAGCCCAAATATCTAAAAATTTGGCGAAAAACAACAATCTTCTGTTTTAGAGTGAATGTTTGAGGTGTTTAGAAGGCATTTATTTCATTTTTAGAAAATTTAATTTTTCACATTTTTCCATGAAAAGTGCCAATTATCCCCCTTTGGGTTCTAGGTGAAAATCTCACTCGACACAAATCAAACAAAAATGTATCCAAGGTGCGTATTGTTGTTCATTATCATCAAATAAACAAAATAAAACCCAGAATGAATCCTAAAAGACAATAAAAGATCACAAAAGATGCTTCAGCCCAAGTGTTAATGTTACTAAAAGAGCCCAAATTTCTAAAAATATTGCGAAAAACAACAATCTTCTGTTTTAGAGTGAATGTTTGAGGTGTTTAGAAGGCATTTATTTCATTTTTAGAAAATTTAATTTTTCACATTTTTCCATGAAAAGTGCCAATACCCCCCCCTTTGGGTTCTAGGTGAAAATCTCACTCGTTACAAATGAAACAAAAATGTATCCAAGGTGTGTATTGGTTTTCATTTTCATCAAATAAACAAAATAAAACCCAGAATGTATCCTGAAAGACAATAAATGAGCATAAAAGATGCTTCAGCGCAAGTGTTAATGTTACTAAAAGAGCCCAAATTTCTAAAAATATTGCGAAAAACAACAATCTTCTGTTTTAGAGTGAATGTTTGAGGTGTTTAGAAGGCATTTATTTCATTTTTAGAAAATTTAATTTTTCACATTTTTCCATGAAAAGTGCCAATACCCCCCCCTTTGGGTTCTAGGTGAAAATCTCACTTGGCATAAATCAAACAAAAATGTTTCCATGGTGTGTATTATTGTTCATTTTCATCAAATAAACAAAATAAAACCCAGAATTAATCCTGAAAGACATGAAATGAGCATAAAAGATGCTTCAGCGCAAGTGTTAATGTTACTAAAAGAGCCCAAATTTCTAAAAATATTGCGAAAAACAACAATCTTCTGTTTTAGAGTGAATGTTTGAGGTGTTTAGAAGGCATTTATTTCATTTTTAGAAAATTTAATTTTTCACATTTTTCCATGAAAAGTGCCAATACCCCCCCTTTGGGTTCTAGGTGAAAATCTCACTCGACACAAATCAAACAAAAATGTATCCAAGGTGTGTATAGTTGTTCATTTTCATCAAATAAACAAAAAAAAAACCCAGAATGTATCCTGAAAGACAATAAATGATCATAAAAGATGCTTCAGCCCAGGTGTTAATGTTACTAAAAGAGCCCAAATTTTTAAAAATATTGCGAAAAACAACAATCTTCTGTTTTAGAGTGAATGTTTGAGGTGTTTAGAAGGTATTTATTTCATTTTTAGAAAATTTAATTTTTCACTTTTTTCCATGAAAAGCGCTAATACCCCCCCCTTTGGTTTCTAGGTGAAAATCTCACTCGACACAAATCAATCAAAAATGTTTCCATGGTGTGTTTTGTTGTTCATATTCATCAAATAAACAAAATAAAACCCAGAATGTATCCTGAAAGACAATAACTGATCATAAAAGATGCTTCAGCCCAGGTGTTAATGTTACTAAAAGAGCCCAAATTTCTAAAAATATTGCGAAAAACAACAATCTTCTGTTTTAGAGAGAATGTTTGAGGTGTTTAGAAGGCATTTATTTCATTTTTAGAAAATTAATTTTTCGCATTTTTCCATGAAAAGTGCCAATACCCCCCCCTTTGGGTTCTAGGTGAAAATCTCACTTGACGCTATCAAACAAAAATGTTTCCATGGTGTGTATTGTTGTTCATTTTCATCAAATAAACAAAATAAAACCCAGAATGTATCCTGAAAGACAATAAATGATCATAAAAGATGCTTCAGCCCAGGTGTTAATGTTACTAAAAAAGCCCAAATTTCTAAAAATATTGCGAAAAACAACAATCTTCTGTTTTAGAGCGAATGTTTGAGGTGTTTAGAAGGCATTTATTTCATTTTTAGAAAATTTAATTTTTTACATTTTTCCATGAAAAGTGCCAATATCTCCCCCTTTGGGTTCAAGGTGAAAATCTCACTCGACACAAATCAAAAAAAAATGTTTCCATGGTGTGTATTTTTGTTCATTTTCATCAAATAAACAAAATAAAACCCAGAATTAATCTTGAAAGACAAGAAATGAGCATAAAAGATACTTCAGCGCAAGTGTTAATGTTACAAAAAGAGCCCAAATTTCTAAAAATATTGCGACAAACAACAATCTTCTGTTTTAGAGTGAATGTTAGAGGTGTTTAGAAGGTATTTATTTCATTTTTAGAAAATTTAATTTTTCACTTTTTTCCATGAAAAATGCTAATACCCCCCCCTTTGGTTTCTAGGTGAAAATCTCACTCGACACAAATCAAACAAAAATGTTTCCATGGTGTGTATTGTTGTTCATTTTCATCAAATAAAAAAAATAAAACCCAGAATTAATCCTGAAAGACAAGAAATGAGCATAAAAGATGCTTCAGCGGAAGTGTTAATGTTACTAAAAAAGCCGAAATTTCTAAAAATATTGCGAAAAACAACAATCTTCTGTTTTAGAGTGAATGTTTGAGGTGGTTAGAAGGCATTTATTTCATTTTTAGAAAATTTAATTTTTCACATTTTCCATGAAAAGTGCAAATACCCCCCCTTTGGGTTCTAGGTGAAAATCTCACTCGACACAAATCAAACAAAAATGTATCCAAGGTGTGTATTGTTGTTCATTTTCATCAAATAAACAAAATAAAACCCAGAATGTATCCTGAAAGACAATAAATGATCATAAAAGATGCTTCAGCCGCGGTGTTAATGTTACTAAAAGAGCACAAATTTTTAAAAATATTGCGAAAAACAACAATCTTCTGTTTTAGAGTGAATATTTGAGGTGTTTAGAAGGTATTTATTTCATTTTTAGAAAATTTAATTTTTCACTTTTTTCCATGAAAAGCGCTAATACCCCCCCCTTTGGTTTCTAGGTGAAAATCTCACTCGACACAAATCAATCAAAAATGTTTCCATGGTGTGTATTGTTGTTCATTTTCATCAAATAAACAAAATAAAACCCAGAATTAATCCTGAAAGACAATAAATGATCATAAAAGATGCTTCAGCCCAGGTGTTTATGTTACTAAAAGAGCCCAAATTTCTAAAAATATTGCGAAAAACAACAATCTTCTGTTTTAGAGCGAATGTTTGAGGTGTTTAGAAGGCATTTATTTCATTTTTAGAAAATTTAATTTTTTACATTTTTCCATGAAAAGTGCCAATATCTCCCCCTTTGGGTTCAAGGTGAAAATCTCACTCGACACAAATCAAACAAAAATAATTCCATGGTGTGTATTGTTGTTCATTTTCATCAAATAAACAAAATAAAACCCAGAATTAATCTTGAAAAACAAGAAATGAGCATAAAAGATACTTCAGCGCAAGTGTTAATGTTACAAAAAGAGCCCAAATTTCTAAAAATATTGCGACAAACAACAATCTTCTGTTTTAGAGTGAATGTTTGAGGTGTTTAGAAGGTATTTATTTCATTTTTAGAAAATTTAATTTTTCACTTTTTTCCATGAAAAATGCTAATACCCCCCCCTTTGGTTTCTAGGTGAAAATCTCACTCGACACAAATCAATCAAAAATGTTTCCATGGTGTGTATTGTTGTTCATTTTCATCAAATAAACAAAATAAAACACAGAATTAATCCTGAAAGACAAGAAATGAGCATAAAAGATGCTTCAGCGCAAGTGTTAATGTTACTGAAACAGCCCAAATTTCTAAAAATATTGCGAAAAACAACAATCTTCTGTTTTAGAGTGAATGTTTGAGGTGTTTAGAAGATATTTATTTCATTTTTAGAAAATTTAATTTTTCACTTTTTTCCATGAAAAGTGCTAATACCCCCCCTTTGGGTTCTAGGTGAAATTCTCACTCGACACAAATCAAACAAAAATGTTTCCATGGTGTGTATTGTTGTTCATTTTCATCAAATAAACAAAATAAAACCCAGAATTAATCCTGAAAGACAAGAAATGAGCATAAAAGATGCTTCAGCGCAAGTGTTAATGTTACTAAAAGAGCCCAAATTTCTAAAAATATTGCGAAAAACAACAATCTTCTGTTTTAGAGTGAATGTTTGAGGTGTTTAGAAGGCATTTATTTCATTTTAGAAATTTTAATTTTTCACATTTTTCCATGAAAAGTGCAAATAACCCCCCTTTGGGTTCTAGGTGAAAATCTCACTCGACACAAATCAAACAAAAATGTTTTCATGGTGTGTATTGTTGTTCATTTCATCAAATAAACAAAATAAAACCCAGAATTAATCTTGAAAGACAAGAAATGAGCATAAAAGTTGCTTCAGCGAAAGTGTTAATGTTACTAAAAGAGCCCAAATATCTAAAAATTTTGCGAAAAACAACAATCTTCTGTTTTAGAGTGAATGTTTGAGGTGTTTAGAAGGCATTTATTTCAATTTTAGAAAATTTAATTTTTCACATTTTTCCATGAAAAGTGCCAATTATCCCCCTTTGGGTTCTAGGTGAAAATCTCACTCGACACAAATCAAACAAAAATGTATCCAAGGTGTGTATTGTTGTTCATTTTCATCAAATAAACAAAATAAAACCCAGAATGAATCCTAAAAGACAATAAAAGATCATAAAAGATGCTTCAGCCCAAGTGTTAATGTTACTAAAAGAGCCCAAATTTCTAAAAATATTGCGAAAAACAACAATCTTCTGTTTTAGAGTGAATGTTTGAGGTGTTTAGAAGGCATTTATTTCATTTTTAGAAAATTTAATTTTTCACATTTTTCCATGAAAAGTGCCAATACCCCCTTTGGGTTCTAGGTGAAAATCTCACTCGACACAAATCAAACAAAAATGTATCCAAGGTGTGTATTGTTGTTCATTTTCATCAAATAAAAAAAATAAAACCCAGAATGAATCCTGAAAGACAATAAAAGATAATAAAAGATGCTTCAGCGAAGGTGTTAATGTTACTAAAAGAGCCCAAATTTCTAAAAATATTGCGAAAAACAACAATCTTCTGTTTTAGAGTGAATATTTGAGGTGTTTAGAAGGCATTTATTTCATTTTTAGAAAATTTAATTTTTTACATTTTTCCATGAAAAGTGCCAATACCCCCCCCTTTGGGTTCTAGGTGAAAATCTCACTTGGCATAAATCAAACAAAAATGTTTCCATGGTGTGTATTATTGTTCATTTTCATCAAATAAACAAAATAAAACCCAGAATTAATCCTGAAAGACATGAAATGAGCATAAAAGATGCTTCAGCGCAAGTGTTAATGTTACTAAAAGAGCCCAAATTTCTAAAAATATTGCGAAAAACAGCAATCTTCTGTTTTAGAGTGAATGTTTGAGGTGTTTAGAAGGCATTTATTTCATTTTTAGAAAATTTAATTTTTCACATTTTTCCATGAAAAGCGCTAATACCCCCCCCTTTGGTTTCTAGGTGAAAATCTCACTCGACACAAATCAATCAAAAATGTTTCCATGGTGTGTATTGTTGTTCATATTCATCAAATAAACAAAATAGAACCCAGAATGTATCCTGAAAGACAATAACTGATCATAAAAGATGCTTCAGCTCAGGTGTTAATGTTACTAAAAGAGCCCAAATTTCTAAAAATATTGCGAAAAACAACAATCTTCTGTTTTAGAGAGAATGTTTGAGGTGTTCAGAAGGCATTTATTTCATTTTTAGAAAATTAATATTTCGCATTTTTCCATGAAAAGTGCCAATACCCCCCCCTTTGGGTTCTAGGTGAAAATCTCACTTGACGCTATCAAACAAAAATGTTTCCATGGTGTGTATTGTTGTTCATTTTCATCAAATAAAAAAAATAAAACCCAGAATGAATCCTGAAAGACAATAAAAGATAATAAAATATGCTTCAGCGAAGGTGTTAATGTTACTAAAAGAGCCCAAATTTCTAAATATATTGCGAAAAACAACAATCTTCTGTTTTAGAGTGAATATTTGAGGTGTTTAGAAGGCATTTATTTCATTTTTAGAAAATTTAATTTTTTACATTTTTCCATGAAAAGTGCCAATACCCCCCCCTTTGGGTTCTAGGTGAAAATCTCACTTGGCATAAATCAAACAAAAATGTTTCCATGGTGTGTATTATTGTTCATTTTCATCAAATAAACAAAATAGAACCCAGAATGTATCCTGAAAGACAATAACTGATCATAAAAGATGCTTCAGCCCAGGTGTTAATGTTACTAAAAGAGCCCAAATTTCTAAAAATATTGCGAAAAACAACAATCTTCTGTTTTAGAGAGAATGTTTGAGGTGTTCAGAAGGCATTTATTTCATTTTTAGAAAATTAATATTTCGCATTTTTCCATGAAAAGTGCCAATACCCCCCCCTTTGGGTTCTAGGTGAATATCTCACTTGACGCTATCAAACAAAAATGTTTCCATGGTGTGTATTGTTGTTCATTTTCATCAAATAAACAAAATAAAACCCAGAATGTATCCTGAAAGACAATAAATGATCATAAAAGATGCTTCAGCCCAGGTGTTAATGTTACTAAAAGAGCCCAAATTTCTAAAAATATTGCGAAAAACAACAATCTTCTGTTCTAGAGCGAATGTTTGAGGTGTTTAGAAGGCATTTATTTCATTTTTAGAAAATTTAATTTTTTACATTTTTCCATGAAAAGTGCCAATATCTCCCCCTTTGGGTTCAAGGTGAAAATCTCACTCGACACAAATCAAACAAAAATGTTTCCATGGTGTGTATTGTTGTTCATTTTCATCAAATAAACAAAATAAAACCCAGAATTAATCTTGAAAGACAAGAAATGAGCATAAAAGATACTTCAGCGCAAGTGTTAATGTTACAAAAAGAGCCCAAATTTCTAAAAATATTGCGAAAAACAACAATCTTCTGTTTTAGAGTGAATGTTAGAGGTGTTTAGAAGGTATTTATTTCATTTTTAGAAAATTTAATTTTTCACTTTTTTCCATGAAAAATGCTAATACCCCCCCCTTTGGTTTCTAGGTGAAAATCTCACTCGACACAAATCGATCAAAAATGTTTCCATGGTGTGTATTGTTGTTCATTTTCATCAAATAAACAAAATAAAACCCAGAATTAATCCTGAAAGACAAGAAATGAGCATAAAAGATGCTTCAGCGCAAGTGTTAATGTTACTGAAAGAGCCCAAATTTCTAAAAATATTGCGAAAAACGACAATCTTCGGTTATAGAGTGAATGTTTGAGGTGTTTAGAAGATATTTATTTCATTTTTACAAAATTTAATTTTTCACTTTTTTCCATGAAAAGTGCCAATACCCCCCCCTTTGGGTTCTAGGTGAAAATCTCACTCGTTACAAATCAAACAAAAATGTATCCAAGGTGTGTATATTTGTTCATTTTCATCAAATAAACAAAATAAAACCCAGAATGAATCCTGAAAGACAATAAAAGATCATAAAAGATGCTTCAGAGAAAGTGTTAATGTCACTAAAAGTGCCCAAATTTTTAAAAATATTGCGAAAAACAACAATCTTCTGTTTTAGAATGAATGTTTGAGGTGTTTAGAAGGCATTTATTTCATTTTTAGAAAATTTAATTTTTCACATTTTTCCATGAAAAGTGCCAATCCCCCCCCCTTTGGGTTCTAGGTGAAAATCTCACTTGGCATAAATCAAACAAAAATGTATCCAAGGTGTGTATATTTGTTCATTTTCATCAAATAAACAAAATAAAACCCAGAATGAATCCTGAAAGACAATAAATGAGCATAAAAGATGCTTCAGAGAAAGTGTTAATGTCACTAAAAGTGCCCAAATTTTTAAAAATATTGCGAAAAACAACAATCTTCTGTTTTAGAGTGAATGTTTGAGGTGTTTAGAAGGCATTTATTTCATTTTTAGAAAATTTAATTTTTCACATTTTTCCATGAAAAGTGCCAATATCCCCCCCTTTGGGTTCTAGGTGAAAATCTCACTTGACACAAATCAAACAAAAATGTTTCCATGGTGTGTATTATTGTTCATTTTCATCAAATAAACAAAATAAAACCCAGAATTAATCCTGATAGACATGAAATGAGCATAAAAGATGCTTCAGCGCAAGTGTTAATGTTACTTAAAGAGCCCAAATTTCTAAAAATATTGCGAAAAACAACAATCTTCTGTTTTAGAGTGAACGTTTGAGGTGTTTAGAAGGCATTTATTTCATTTTTAGAAAATTTAATTTTTCACATTTTTCCATGAAAAGTGCCAATACCCCCCCCTTTGGGTTCTAGGTGAAAATCTCACTCGTTACAAATCAAACAAAAATGTATCCAAGGTGTGTATATTTGTTCATTTTCATCAAATAAACAAAATAAAACCCAGAATGAATCCTGAAAGACAATAAAAGATCATAAAAGATGCTTCAGAGAAAGTGTTAATGTCACTAAAAGTGCCCAAATTTTTAAAAATATTGCGAAAAACAACAATCTTCTGTTTTAGAGTGAATGTTTGAGGTGTTTAGAAGGTATTTATTTCATTTTTAGAAAATTTAATTTTTCACATTTTTCCATGAAAAGTGCCAATACCCCCTTTGGGTTCTAGGTGAAAATCTCACTCGACACAAATCAAACAAAAATGTATCCAAGGTGTGTATTGTTGTTCATTTTCATCAAATAAAAAAAATAAAACCCAGAATGAATCCTGAAAGACAATAAAAGATAATAAAAGATGCTTCAGCGAAGGTGTTAATGTTACTAAAAGAGCCCAAATTTCTAAAAATATTGCGAAAAACAACAATCTTCTGTTTTAGAGTGAATATTTGAGGTGTTTAGAAGGCATTTATTTCATTTTTAGAAAATTTAATTTTTTACATTTTTCCATGAAAAGTGCCAATACCCCCCCCTTTGGGTTCTAGGTGAAAATCTCACTTGGCATAAATCAAACAAAAATGTTTCCATGGTGTGTATTATTGTTCATTTTCATCAAATAAACAAAATAAAACCCAGAATTAATCCTGAAAGACATGAAATGTGCATAAAAGATGCTTCAGCGCAAGTGTTAATGTTACTAAAAGAGCCCAAATTTCTAAAAATATTGCGAAAAACAGCAATCTTCTGTTTTAGAGTGAATGTTTGAGGTGTTTAGAAGGCATTTATTTCATTTTTAGAAAATTTAATTTTTCACATTTTTCCATGAAAAGCGCTAATACCCCCCCCTTTGGTTTCTAGGTGAAAATCTCACTCGACACAAATCAATCAAAAATGTTTCCATGGTGTGTATTGTTGTTCATATTCATCAAATAAACAAAATAGAACCCAGAATGTATCCTGAAAAACAATAACTGATCATAAAAGATGCTTCAGCCCAGGTGTTAATGTTACTAAAAGAGCCCAAATTTCTAAAAATATTGCGAAAAACAACAATCTTCTGTTTTAGAGAGAATGTTTGAGGTGTTCAGAAGGCATTTATTTCATTTTTAGAAAATTAATATTTCGCATTTTTCCATGAAAAGTGCCAATACCCCCCCCTTTGGGTTCTAGGTGAAAATCTCACTTGACGCTATCAAACAAAAATGTTTCCATGGTGTGTATTGTTGTTCATTTTCATCAAATAAAAAAAATAAAACCCAGAATGAATCCTGAAAGACAATAAAAGATAATAAAATATGCTTCAGCGAAGGTGTTAATGTTACTAAAAGAGCCCAAATTTCTAAAAATATTGCGAAAAACAACAATCTTCTGTTTTAGAGTGAATATTTGAGGTGTTTAGAAGGCATTTATTTCATTTTTAGAAAATTTAATTTTTTACATTTTTCCATGAAAAGTGCCAATACCCCCCCCTTTGGGTTCTAGGTGAAAATCTCACTTGGCATAAATCAAACAAAAATGTTTCCATGGTGTGTATTATTGTTCATTTTCATCAAATAAACAAAATAAAACCCAGAATTAATCCTGAAAAACAATAAAAGATCATAAAAGAAGCTTCAGCCCAAGTGTTAATGTTACTAAAAGAGCCCAAATTTCTAAAAATATTGCGAAAAACAGCAATCTTCTGTTTTAGAGTGAATGTTTGAGGTGTTTAGAAGGCATTTATTTCATTTTTAGAAAATTTAATTTTTCACATTTTTCCATGAAAAGCGCTAATACCCCCCCCTTTGGTTTCTAGGTGAAAATCTCACTCGACACAAATCAATCAAAAATGTTTCCATGGTTTGTATTGTTGTTCATATTCATCAAATAAACAAAATAGAACCCAGAATGTATCCTGAAAGACAATAACTGATCATAAAAGATGCTTCAGCCCAGGTGTTAATGTTACTAAAAGAGCCCAAATTTCTAAAAATATTGCGAAAAACAACAATCTTCTGTTTTAGAGAGAATGTTTGAGGTGTTCAGAAGGCATTTATTTCATTTTTAGAAAATTAATATTTCGCATTTTTCCATGAAAAGTGCCAATACCCCCCCCTTTGGGTTCTAGGTGAAAATCTCACTTGACGCTATCAAACAAAAATGTTTCCATGGTGTGTATTGTTGTTCATTTTCATCAAATAAACAAAATAAAACCCAGAATGTATCCTGAAAGACAATAAATGATCATAAAAGATGCTTCAGCCCAGGTGTTAATGTTACTAAAAGAGCCCAAATTTCTAAAAATATTGCGAAAAACAACAATCTTCTGTTCTAGAGCGAATGTTTGAGGTGTTTAGAAGGCATTTATTTCATTTTTAGAAAATTTAATTTTTTACATTTTTCCATGAAAAGTGCCAATATCTCCCCCTTTGGGTTCAAGGTGAAAATCTCACTCGACACAAATCAAACAAAAATGTTTCCATGGTGTGTATTGTTGTTCATTTTCATCAAATAAACAAAATAAAACCCAGAATTAATCTTGAAAGACAAGAAATGAGCATAAAAGATACTTCAGCGCAAGTGTTAATGTTACAAAAAGAGCCCAAATTTCTAAAAATATTGCGACAAACAACAGTCTTCTGTTTTAGAGTGAATGTTAGAGGTGTTTAGAAGGTATTTATTTCATTTTTAGAAAATTTAATTTTTCACTTTTTTCCATGAAAAATGCTAATACCCCCCCCTTTGGTTTCTAGGTGAAAATCTCACTCGACACAAATCGATCAAAAATGTTTCCATGGTGTGTATTGTTGTTCATTTTCATCAAATAAACAAAATAAAACCCAGAATTAATCCTGAAAGACAAGAAATGAGCATAAAAGATGCTTCAGCGCAAGTGTTAATGTTACTAAAAGAGCCCAAATTTCTAAAAATATTGCGAAAAACAACAATCTTCGGTTATAGAGTGAATGTTTGAGGTGTTTAGAAGATATTTATTTCATTTTTAGAAAATTTAATTTTTCACTTTTTTCCATGAAAAGTGCCAATACCCCCCCCTTTGGGTTCTAGGTGAAAATCTCACTCGTTACAAATCAAACAAAAATGTATCCAAGGTGTGTATATTTGTTCATTTTCATCAAATAAACAAAATAAAACCCAGAATGAATCCTGAAAGACAATAAAAGATCATAAAAGATGCTTCAGAGAAAGTGTTAATGTCACTAAAAGTGCCCAAATTTTTAAAAATATTGCGAAAAACAACAATCTTCTGTTTTAGAGTGAATGTTTGAGGTGTTTAGAAGGCATTTATTTCATTTTTAGAAAATTTAATTTTTCACATTTTTCCATGAAAAGTGCCAATATCCCCCCCTTTGGGTTCTAGGTGAAAATCTCACTTGACACAAATCAAACAAAAATGTTTCCATGGTGTGTATTATTGTTCATTTTCATCAAATAAACAAAATAAAACCCAGAATTAATCCTGATAGACATGAAATGAGCATAAAAGATGCTTCAGCGCAAGTGTTAATGTTACTTAAAGAGCCCAAATTTCTAAAAATATTGCGAAAAACAACAATCTTCTGTTTTAGAGTGAACGTTTGAGGTGTTTAGAAGGCATTTATTTCATTTTTAGAAAATTTAATTTTTCACATTTTTCCATGAAAAGTGCCAATACCCCCCCCTTTGGGTTCTAGGTGAAAATCTCACTCGTTACAAATCAAACAAAAATGTATCCAAGGTGTGTATATTTGTTCATTTTCATCAAATAAACAAAATAAAACCCAGAATGAATCCTGAAAGACAATAAAAGATCATAAAAGATGCTTCAGAGAAAGTGTTAATGTCACTAAAAGTGCCCAAATATTTAAAAATATTGCGAAAAACAACAATCTTCTGTTTTAGAGTGAATGTTTGAGGTGTTTAGAAGGTATTTATTTCATTTTTAGAAAATTTAATTTTTCACTTTTTTCCATGAAAAGTGCTAATACCCCCCCTTTGGGTTCTTGGTGAAAATCTCACTCGACACAAATCAATCAAAAATGTTTCCATGGTGTGTATTGTTGTTCATTTTCATCAAATAAACAAAATAAAACCAGAATGTATCCTGAAAGACAATAAATGATCATAAAAGATGCTTCAGCCCAGGTGTTAATGTTACTAAAAGAGCCCAAATTTCTAAAAATATTGCGAAAAACAACAATCTTCTGTTTTAGAGTGAATGTTTGAGGTGTTTTGAAGGCATTTATTTCATTTTTAGAAAATTTAATTTTTTACATTTTTCCATGAAAAGTGCCAATACCCACCCCTATGGGTTCTAGGTGAAAATCTCACTCGACACAAATCAAACAAAAATGTTTCCATGGTGTGTATTGTTGTTCATTTTCATCAAATAAACAAAATTAAACCCAGAATGTATCCTGAAAGACAATAAATGATCATAAAAGATGCTTCAGCCTAGGTGTTAATGTTACTAAAAGAGCCCAAATTTCTAAAAATATTGCGAAAAACAACAATCTTCTGTTTTAGAGTGAATGTTTGAGGTGTTTAGAAGGCATTTATTTCATTTTTAGAAAATTAAATTTTTCACATTTTTCCATGAAAAGTCCCAATACCCCCCCCTTTGGGTTCTAGGTGAAAATCTCACTCGAAACAAATCAAACAAAAATGTATCCAAGGTGTGTATTGTTGTTCATTTTCATCAAATAAACAAAATAAAACCCAGAATGAATCCTGAAAGACAAGAAATGAGCATAAAAGTTGCTTGAGCGCAAGTGTTAATGTTACTAAAAGAGCCCAAATTTCTAAAAAGATTGCGAAAAACAACAATGTTCTTTTTTTTGAGTGAATGTTTGAGGTGTGTAGAAGGCATTTATTTCATTTTTAGAAAATTTAATTTTTCACATTTTTCCATGAAAAGTGCCAATACCCCCCCTTTGGGTTCTAGGTGAAAATCTCACTCGTTACAAATGAAACAAAAATGTATCCAAGGTGTGTATTGTTGTTCATTTTCATCAAATAAACAAAATAAACCCAGAATGAATCCTGAAAGACAATAAAAGATCATAAAAGATGCTTCAGCGCAAGTGTTAATGTTACTAAAAGAACCCAAATTTCTAAAAATATTGCAAAAAACAACAATCTTCTGTTTTAGAGTGAATGTTTGGGGTGTTTAGAAGGCATTTATTTCATTTTTAGAAAATTTAATTTTTCACATTTTTCCATGAAAAGTGCCAATACCCCCCCTTTGGGTTCTAGGTGAAAATCTCACTCGACACAAATCAAACAAAAATGTATCCAAGGTGTGTATTGTTGTTCATTTTCATCAAATAAACAAAATAAAACCCAGAATGAATCTAAAAGACAATAAAAGATCATAAAAGATGCTTCAGCCCAAGTGTAAATGTTACTAAAAGAGCCCAAATTTCTAAAAATATTGCGAAAAACAACAATCTTCTGTTTTGGAGTGAATGTTTGAGGTGTTTAGAAGGCATTTATTTCATTTTTAGAAAATTTAATTTTTTACATTTTTCAAGAAAAGTGCCAATACCCCCCCCCCTTTGGTTTCTAGGTGAAAATCTCACTCGACACAAATCAATCAAAAATGTTTCCATGGTGTGTATTGTTGTTCATATTCATCAAATAAACAAAATAGAACCCAGAATGTATCCTGAAAAACAGTAACTGATCATAAAAGATGCTTCAGCCCAGGTGTTAATGTTACTAAAAGAGCCCAAATTTCTAAAAATATTGCGAAAAACAACAATCTTCTGTTTTAGAGAGAATGTTTGAGGTGTTCAGAAGGCATTTATTTCATTTTTAGAAAATTAATATTTCGCATTTTTCCATGAAAAGTGCCAATACCCCCCCCTTTGGGTTCTAGGTGAAAATCTCACTTGACGCTATCAAACAAAAATGTTTCCATGGTGTGTATTGTTGTTCATTTTCATCAAATAAAAAAAATAAAACCCAGAATGAATCCTGAAAGACAATAAAAGATAATAAAATATGCTTCAGCGAAGGTGTTAATGTTACTAAAAGAGCCCAAATTTCTAAAAATATTGCGAAAAACAACAATCTTCTGTTTTAGAGTGAATATTTGAGGTGTTTAGAAGGCATTTATTTCATTTTTAGAAAATTTAATTTTTTACATTTTTCCATGAAAAGTGCCAATACCCCCCCCTTTGGGTTCTAGGTGAAAATCTCACTTGGCATAAATCAAACAAAAATGTTTCCATGGTGTGTATTATTGTTCATTTTCATCAAATAAACAAAATAAAACCCAGAATTAATCCTGAAAAACAATAAAAGATCATAAAAGAAGCTTCAGCCCAAGTGTTAATGTTACTAAAAGAGCCCAAATTTCTAAAAATATTGCGAAAAACAGCAATCTTCTGTTTTAGAGTGAATGTTTGAGGTGTTTAGAAGGCATTTATTTCATTTTTAGAAAATTTAATTTTTCACATTTTTCCATGAAAAGCGCTAATACCCCCCCCTTTGGTTTCTAGGTGAAAATCTCACTCGACACAAATCAATCAAAAATGTTTCCATGGTGTGTATTGTTGTTCATATTCATCAAATAAACAAAATAGAACCCAGAATGTATCCTGAAAGACAATAACTGATCATAAAAGATGCTTCAGCCCAGGTGTTAATGTTACTAAAAGAGCCCAAATTTCTAAAAATATTGCGAAAAACAACAATCTTCGGTTATAGAGTGAATGTTTGAGGTGTTTAGAAGATATTTATTTCATTTTTAGAAAATTTAATTTTTCACTTTTTTCCATGAAAAGTGCCAATACCCCCCCCCTTTGGGTTCTAGGTGAAAATCTCACTCGTTACAAATCAAACAAAAATGTATCCAAGGTGTGTATATTTGTTCATTTTCATCAAATAAACAAAATAAAACCCAGAATGAATCCTGAAAGACAATAAAAGATCATAAAAGATGCTTCAGAGAAAGTGTTAATGTCACTAAAAGTGCCCAAATTTTTAAAAATATTGCGAAAAACAACAATCTTCTGTTTTAGAGTGAATGTTTGAGGTGTTTAGAAGGCATTTATTTCATTTTTAGAAAATTTAATTTTTCACATTTTTCCATGAAAAGTGCCAATATCCCCCCCTTTGGGTTCTAGGTGAAAATCTCACTTGACACAAATCAAACAAAAATGTTTCCATGGTGTGTATTATTGTTCATTTTCATCAAATAAACAAAATAAAACCCAGAATTAATCCTGATAGACATGAAATGAGCATAAAAGATGCTTCAGCGCAAGTGTTAATGTTACTTAAAGAGCCCAAATTTCTAAAAATATTGCGAAAAACAACAATCTTCTGTTTTAGAGTGAACGTTTGAGGTGTTTAGAAGGCATTTATTTCATTTTTCGAAAATTTAATTTTTCACATTTTTCCATGAAAAGTGCCAATACCCCCCCCTTTGGGCTCTAGGTGAAAATCTCACTCGTTACAAATCAAACAAAAATGTATCCAAGGTGTGTATATTTGTTCATTTTCATCAAATAAACAAAATAAAACCCAGAATGAATCCTGAAAGACAATAAAAGATCATAAAAGATGCTTCAGAGAAAGTGTTAATGTCACTAAAAGTGCCCAAATATTTAAAAATATTGCGAAAAACAACAATCTTCTGTTTTAGAGTGAATGTTTGAGGTGTTTAGAAGGTATTTATTTCATTTTTAGAAAATTTAATTTTTCACTTTTTTCCATGAAAAGTGCTAATACCCCCCCTTTGGGTTCTTGGTGAAAATCTCACTCGACACAAATCAATCAAAAATGTTTCCATGGTGTGTATTGTTGTTCATTTTCATCAAATAAACAAAATAAAACCAGAATGTATCCTGAAAGACAATAAATGATCATAAAAGATGCTTCAGCCCAGGTGTTAATGTTACTAAAAGAGCCCAAATTTCTAAAAATATTGCGAAAAACAACAATCTTCTGTTTTAGAGTGAATGTTTGAGGTGTTTTGAAGGCATTTATTTCATTTTTAGAAAATTTAATTTTTTACATTTTTCCATGAAAAGTGCCAATACCCACCCCTATGGGTTCTAGGTGAAAATCTCACTCGACACAAATCAAACAAAAATGTTTCCATGGTGTGTATTGTTGTTCATTTTCATCAAATAAACAAAATTAAACCCAGAATGTATCCTGAAAGACAATAAATGATCATAAAAGATGCTTCAGCCTAGGTGTTAATGTTACTAAAAGAGCCCAAATTTCTAAAAATATTGCGAAAAACAACAATCTTCTGTTTTAGAGTGAATGTTTGAGGTGTTTAGAAGGCATTTATTTCATTTTTAGAAAATTAAATTTTTCACATTTTTCCATGAAAAGTCCCAATACCCCCCCCTTTGGGTTCTAGGTGAAAATCTCACTCGAAACAAATCAAACAAAAATGTATCCAAGGTGTGTATTGTTGTTCATTTTCATCAAATAAACAAAATAAAACCCAGAATGAATCCTGAAAGACAATAAAAGGTCATAAAAGATGCTTCAGCCCAAGTGTTAATGTTACTAAAAGAGCCCAAATTTCTAAAAATATTGCGAAAAACAACAATATTCTGTTTTAGAGTGAATGTTTGAGGTGTTTAGAAGGCATTTATTTCATTTTTACAAAATTTAATTTTTCACAATTTTCCATGAAAAAAGCAAATACCCCCCCCTTTGGGTTCTAGGTGAAAATCTCACTTGACACAAATCAAACAAAAATGTATCCAAGGTGTGTATTGTTGTTCATTTTCAACAAATAAACAAAATAAAACCCAGAATTAATCTTGAAAGACAGGAAATGAGCATAAAAGTTGCTTCAGCGAAAGTGTTAATGTTACTAAAAGAGCCCAAATTTCTAAAAATTTTGCGAAAAACTACAATCTTCTGTTTTAGAGTGAATGTTTGAGGTGTTTAGAAGGCATTTATTTCATTTTTACAAAATTTAATTTTTCACATTTTTCCATGAAAAGTGCCAATACCCCCCCCTTGGGTTCTAGGTGAAAAACTCTCTTGACACAAATCAAACAAAAATGTATCCAAGGTGTGTATTGTTGTTCATTTTCATCAAATAAACAAAATAAAACCCAGAATGATCCTGAAAGACAATTAAAAATCATAAAAGATGCTTCAGCCCAAGTGTTAATGTTACTAAAAGAGCCCAAATTTCTAAAAATATTGCGAAAAACAACAATCTTCTGTTTTAGAGTGAATGTTTGAGGTGTTTAGAAGGCATTTATTTCATTTTTAGAAAATTTAATTTTTCACATTTTTCCATGAAAAGTGCCAATATCCCCCCCTTTGGGTTCTAGGTGAAAATCTCACTTGACACAAATCAAACAAAAATGTTTCCATGGTGTGTATTATTGTTCATTTTCATCAAATAAACAAAATAAAACCCAGAATTAATCCTGAAATACATGAAATGAGCATGAAAGATGCTTCAGCGCAAGTGTTAATGTTACTTAAAGAGCCCAAATTTCTAAAAATATTGCAAAAAACAACAATCTTCTGTTTTAGAGTGAATGTTTGAGGTGTTTAGAAGGCATTTATTTCATTTTTAGAAAATTTAATTTTTCACATTTTTCCATGAAAAGTGCCAATACCCCCCCCTTTGGGTTCTAGGTGAAAATCTCACTCGTTACAAATCAAACAAAAATGTATCCAAGGTGTGTATATTTGTTCATTTTCATCAAATAAACAAAATAAAACCCAGAATGAATCCTGAAAGACAATAAAAGATCATAAAAGATGCTTCAGAGAAAGTGTTAATGTCACTAAAAGTGCCCAAATTTTTAAAAATATTGCGAAAAACAACAATCTTCTGTTTCAGAGTGAATGTTTGAGGTGTTTAGAAGGTATTTATTTTATTTTTAGAAAATTTAATTTTTCACTTTTTTCCATGAAAAGTGCTAATCCCCCCCCCTTTGGTTTCTAGGTGAAAACTCACTCGACACAAATCAATCAAAAATGTTTCCATGGTGTGTATTGTTGTTCATTTTCATCAAATAAACAAAATAAAACCAGAATGTATCCTAAAAGACAATAAATGATCATAAAAGATGCTTCAGCCTAGGTGTTAATGTTACTAAAAGAGCCCAAATTTCTAAAAATATTGCGAAAAACTACAATCTTCTGTTTTAGAGTGAATGTTTGAGGTGTTTAGAAGGCATTTATTTCATTTTTAGAAAATTAAATTTTTCACATTTTTCCATGAAAAGTCCCAATACCCCCCCCTTTGGGCTCTAGGTGAAAATCTCACTCGAAACAAATCAAACAAAAATGTATCCAAGGTGTGTATTGTTGTTCATTTTCATCAAATAAACAAAATAAAACCCAGAATGAATCCTGAAAGACAATAAAAGGTCATAAAAGATGCTTCAGCCCAAGTGTTAATGTTACTAAAAGAGCCCAAATTTCTAAAAATATTGCGAAAAACAACAATCTTCGGTTTTAGAGTGAATGTTTGAGGTGTTTAGAAGGCATTTATTTCATTTTTAGAAAATTTAATTTTTCACATTTTTCCATGAAAAGTGCCAATTACCCCCCCCCCTTTGGGTTCTAAGTGAAAATCTCACTCGACACAAATCAAACAAAAATGTATCCAAGGTGTGTATTGTTGTTCATTTTCATCAAATAAACAAAATAAAACCCAGAATGATCCTGAAAGACAATAAAAAATCATAAAAGATGCTTCAGCCCAAGTGTTAATGTTACTAAAAGAGCCCAAATTTCTAAAAATATTGCGAAAAACAACAATATTCTGTTTTAGAGTGAATGTTTGAGGTGTTTAGAAGGCATTTATTTCATTTTTACAAAATTTAATTTTTCACAATTTTCCATGAAAAAAGCAAATACCCCCCCCTTTGGGTTCTAGGTGAAAATCTCACTTGACACAAATCAAACAAAAATGTTTCCATGGTGTGTATTATTGTTCATTTTCAACAAATAAACAAAATAAAACCCAGAATTAATCTTGAAAGACAGGAAATGAGCATAAAAGTTGCTTCAGCGAAAGTGTTAATGTTACTAAAAGAGCCCAAATTTCTAAAAATTTTGCGAAAAACTACAATCTTCTGTTTTAGAGTGAATGTTTGAGGTTTTAGAAGGCATTTATTTTATTTTTAGAAAATTTAATTTTTCACATTTTTCCATGAAAAGTGCCAATACCCCCCCCTTTAGGTTCTAGGTGAAAATCTCACTCGACACAAATCAAACAAAAATGTATCCAAGATGTGTATTGTTGTTCATTTTCATCAAATAAACAAAATAAAACCCAGAATGTATCCTGAAAGACAATAAATGATCATAAAAGATGCTTCAGCCCAGGTGTAAATGTTACTAAAAGAGCCCAAATTTGTAAAAATATTACGAAAAACAACAATCTTCTGTTTAAGAGTGAATGTTTGAGGTGTTTAGAAGGCATTTATTTCATTTTTAGAAAATTTAATTTTTCACATTTTTCCATGAAAAGTGCCAATATCCCCCCCTTTGGGTTCTAGGTGAAAATCTCACTTGACACAAATCAAACAAAAATGTTTCCATGGTGTGTATTATTGTTCATTTTCATCAAATAAACAAAATAAAACCCAGAATTAATCCTGAAAGACAATAAAAAATCATAAAAGATGCTTCAGCCCAAGTGTTAATGTTATTAAAAGAGCCCAAATTTCTAAAAATATTGCGAAAAACAACAATATTCTGTTTTAGAGTGAATGTTTGAGGTGTTTAGAAGGCATTTATTTCATTTTTACAAAATTTAATTTTTCACAATTTTCCATGAAAAAAGCAAATACCCCCCCCTTTGGGTTCTAGGTGAAAATCTCACTTGACACAAATCAAACAAAAATGTTTCCATGGTGTGTATTATTGTTCATTTTCAACAAATAAACAAAATAAAACCCAGAATTAATCTTGAAAGACAGGAAATGAGCATAAAAGTTGCTTCAGCGAAAGTGTTAATGTTACTAAAAGAGCCCAAATTTCTAAAAATTTTGCGAAAAACTACAATCTTCTGTTTTAGAGTGAATGTTTGAGGTGTTTAGAAGGCATTTATTTCATTTTTACAAAATTTAATTTTTCACATTTTTCCATGAAAAGTGCCAATATCCCCCCCTTTGGGTTCTAGGTGAAAATCTCACTTGACACAAATCAAACAAAAATGTTTCCATGGTGTGTATTATTGTTCATTTTCATCAAATAAACAAAATAAAACCCAGAATTAATCCTGAAAGACATGAAATGAGCATGAAAGATGCTTCAGCGCAAGTGTTAATGTTACTTAAAGAGCCCAAATTTCTAAAAATATTGCAAAAAACAACAATCTTCTGTTTTAGAGTGAATGTTTGAGGTGTTTAGAAGGCATTTATTTCATTTTTAGAAAATTTAATTTTTCACATTTTTCCATGAAAAGTGCCAATACCCCCCCCCTTTGGGTTCTAGGTGAAAATCTCACTCGTTACAAATCAAACAAAAATGTATCCAAGGTGTGTATAATTTTTCATTTTCATCAAATAAACAAAATAAAACCCAGAATGAATCCTGAAAGACAATAAAAGATCATAAAAGATGCTTCAGAGAAAGTGTTAATGTCACTAAAAGTGCCCAAATTTTTAAAAATATTGCGAAAAAAAACAATCTTCTGTTTTAGAGTGAATGTTTGAGGTGTTTAGAAGGTATTTATTTCATTTTTAGAAAATTTAATTTTTCACTTTTTTCCATGAAAAGTGCTAATCCCCCCCCCTTTGGTTTCTAGGTGAAAACTCACCCGACACAAATCAATCAAAAATGTTTCCATGGTGTGTATTGTTGTTCATTTTCATCAAATAAACAAAATAAAACCAGAATGTATCCTGAAAGACAATAAATGATCATAAAAGATGCTTCAGCCTAGGTGTTAATGTTACTAAAAGAGCCCAAATTTCTAAAAATATTGCGAAAAACTACAATCTTCTGTTTTAGAGTGAATGTTTGAGGTGTTTAGAAGGCATTTATTTCATTTTTAGAAAATTAAATTTTTCACATTTTTCCATGAAAAGTCCCAATACCCCCCCCTTTGGGTTCTAGGTGAAAATCTCACTCGAAACAAATCAAACAAAAATGTATCCAAGGTGTGTATTGTTGTTCATTTTCATCAAATAAACAAAATAAAACCCAGAATGAATCCTGAAAGACAATAAAAGGTCATAAAAGATGCTTCAGCCCAAGTGTTAATGTTACTAAAAGAGCCCAAATTTCTAAAAATATTGCGAAAAACAACAATCTTCGGTTTTAGAGTGAATGTTTGAGGTGTTTAGAAGGCATTTATTTCATTTTTAGAAAATTTAATTTTTCACATTTTTCCATGAAAAGTGCCAATTACCCCCCCCCCTTTGGGTTCTAAGTGAAAATCTCACTCGACACAAATCAAACAAAAATGTATCCAAGGTGTGTATTGTTGTTCATTTTCATCAAATAAACAAAATAAAACCCAGAATGATCCTGAAAGACAATAAAAAATCATAAAAGATGCTTCAGCCCAAGTGTTAATGTTACTAAAAGAGCCCAAATTTCTAAAAATATTGCGAAAAACAACAATATTCTGTTTTAGAGTGAATGTTTGAGGTGTTTAGAAGGCATTTATTTCATTTTTACAAAATTTAATTTTTCACAATTTTCCATGAAAAAAGCAAATACCCCCCCCTTTGGGTTCTAGGTGAAAATCTCACTTGACACAAATCAAACAAAAATGTTTCCATGGTGTGTATTATTGTTCATTTTCAACAAATAAACAAAATAAAACCCAGAATTAATCTTGAAAGACAGGAAATGAGCATAAAAGTTGCTTCAGCGAAAGTGTTAATGTTACTAAAAGAGCCCAAATTTCTAAAAATTTTGCGAAAAACTACAATCTTCTGTTTTAGAGTGAATGTTTGAGGTTTTAGAAGGCATTTATTTTATTTTTAGAAAATTTAATTTTTCACATTTTTCCATGAAAAGTGCCAATACCCCCCCCTTTAGGTTCTAGGTGAAAATCTCACTCGACACAAATCAAACAAAAATGTATCCAAGATGTGTATTGTTGTTCATTTTCATCAAATAAAAAAATAAAACCCAGAATGTATCCTGAAAGACAATAAATGATCATAAAAGATGCTTCAGCCCAGGTGTAAATGTTACTAAAAGAGCCCAAATTTGTAAAAATATTACGAAAAACAACAATCTTCTGTTTTAGAGTGAATGTTTGAGGTGTTTAGAAGGCATTTATTTCATTTTTAGAAAATTTAATTTTTCACATTTTTCCATGAAAAGTGCCAATATCCCCCCCTTTGGGTTCTAGGTGAAAATCTCACTTGACACAAATCAAACAAAAATGTTTCCATGGTGTATATTATTGTTCATTTTCATCAAATAAACAAAATAAAACCCAGAATTAATCCTGAAAGACATGAAATAAGCATAAAAGATGCTTCAGCGCAAGTGTTAATGTTACTTAAAGAGCCCAAATTTCTAAAAATATTGCAAAAAACAACAATCTTCTGTTTTAGAGTGAATGTTTGAGGTGTTTAGAAGGCATTTATTTCATTTTTAGAAAATTTAATTTTTCACATTTTTCCATGAAAAGTGCCAATACCCCCCCCTTTGGGTTCTAGGTGAAAATCTCACTCGTTACAAATCAAACAAAAATGTATCCAAGGTGTGTATATTTGTTCATTTTCATCAAATAAACAAAATAAAACCCAGAATGAATCCTGAAAGACAATAAAAGATCATAAAAGATGCTTCAGAGAAAGTGTTAATGTCACTAAAAGTGCCCAAATTTTTAAAAATATTGCGAAAAACAACAATCTTCTGTTTTAGAGTGAATGTTTGAGGTGTTTAGAAGGCATTTATTTCATTTTTAGAAAATTTAATTTTTCACATTTTTCCATGAAAAGTGCCAATACCCCCCCTTTGGGTTCTAGGTGAAAATCTAACTTTACACAAATCAAACAAAAATGTTTCCATGGTGTGTATTGTTGTTCATTTTCATCAAAAAAACAAAATAAAACCCAGAATTAATCCTGAAAGACATGAAATGAGCATAAAAGATGCTTCAGCGCAAGTGTTAATGTTACTAAAAGAGCCCAAATTTCTAAAAATATTGCGAAAAACTACAATCTTCTGTTTTAGAGTGAATGTTTGAGGTGTTTAGAAGGCATTTATTTCATTTTAAGGAAATTTAATTTTTCACATTTTTCCATGAAAAGTGCCAATACCCCCCCCTTTGGGTTCTAGGTGAAAATCTCACTGGACACAAATAACACAAAAATGTATCCAAGGTTTGTATTGTTGTTCATTTTCATCAAATAAACAAAATAAAACCCAAAATGTATCCTGAAAGACAATAAATGATCATAAAAGATGCTTCAGCCCAGGTGTTAATGTTAATAAAAGAGCCCAAATTTTTAAAAATATTGCGAAAAACAACAATCTTCTGTTTTAGAGTGAATGTTTGAGGTGTTTAGAAGGCATTTATTTCATTTTTAGAAAATTTATTTTTCACATTTTTCCATGAAAAGTGCCAATACCCCCCCCTTTGGGTTCTAGGTGAAAATCTCACTTGACGCTATCAAACAAAAATGTTTCCATGGTGTGTATTGTTGTTCATTTTCATCAAATAAACAAAATAAAACCCAGATTTAATCCTGAAAGACAAGAAATGAGCATAAAAGTTGCTTGAGCGCAAGTGTTAATGTTACTAAAAGAGCCCAAATTTCTAAAAAGATTGCGAAAAACAACAATGTTCTTTTTTTTGAGTGAATGTTTGAGGTGTTTAGAAGGCATTTATTTCATTTTTAGAAAATTTAATTTTTCACATTTTTCCATGAAAAGTGCCAATACCCCCCCTTTGGGTTCTAGGTGAAAATCTCACTCGTTACAAATGAAACAAAAATGTATCCAAGGTGTGTATTGTTGTTCATTTTCATCAAATAAACAAAATAAACCCAGAATGAATCCTGAAAGACAATAAAAGATCATAAAAGATGCTTCAGCGCAAGTGTTAATGTTACTAAAAGAACCCAAATTTCTAAAAATATTGCAAAAAACAACAATCTTCTGTTTTAGAGTGAATGTTTGGGGTGTTTAGAAGGCATTTATTTCATTTTTAGAAAATTTAATTTTTCACATTTTTCCATGAAAAGTGCCAATACCCCCCCTTTGGGTTCTAGGTGAAAATCTCACTCGACACAAATCAAACAAAAATGTATCCAAGGTGTGTATTGTTGTTCATTTTCATCAAATAAACAAAATAAAACCCAGAATGAATCTAAAAGACAATAAAAGATCATAAAAGATGCTTCAGCCCAAGTGTAAATGTTACTAAAAGAGCCCAAATTTCTAAAAATATTGCGAAAAACAACAATCTTCTGTTTTGGAGTGAATGTTTGAGGTGTTTAGAAGGCATTTATTTCATTTTTAGAAAATTTAATTTTTTACATTTTTCAAGAAAAGTGCCAATACCCCCCCCCCTTTGGGTTCTAGGTGAAAATCTCACTCGACACAAATCAAACAAAAATGTATCCAAGGTGTGTATTGGTGTTCATTTTCATCAAATATACAAAATAAAACCAAGAATTAATCCTGAAAGACAATAAAAGATCATAAAAGATGCCTCAGCGAAGGTGTAAATGTTACTAAAAGAGCCCAAATTTCTAAAAATATTGCGAAAAACAACAATCTTCTGTTTTAGAGTGAATGTTTGAGGTGTTTAGAAGGCATTTATTTCATTTTTAGAAAATTTAATTTTTCACATTTTTCCATGAAAAGTGTTAATACCCCCCTTTGGGTTCAAGGTGAAAATCTCACTCGACACAAATCAAACAAAAATGTATCCAAGGTGTGTTTTGTTGTTCATTTTCATCAAATAAACAAAATAAAACCCAGAATGAATCCTGAAAGACAATAAAAGATCATAAAAGATGCTTCAGCCCAAGTGTTAATGTTACTAAAAGAGCCCAAATTTCTAAAAATATTGCGAAAAAACAACAATCTTCTGTTTAAGAGTGAATGTTTGAGGTGTTTAGAAGGCATTTATTTCATTTTTAGAAAATTTAATTTTTCACTTTTTTCCATGAAAAGTGCCAATGCCCCCCCCTTTGGGTTCTAGGTGAAAATCTCACTCGTTACAAATGAAACAAAAATGTATCCAAGGTGTGTATTGGTTTTCATTTTCATCAAATAAACAAAATAAACCCAGAATGAATCCTGAAAGACAATAAAAGATCATAAAAGATGCTTCAGCGCAAGTGTTAATGTTACTAAAAGAACCCAATTTTCTAAAAATATTGCAAAAAACAACAATCTTCTGTTTTAGAGTGAATGTTTTAGGTGTTTAGAAGGCATTTATTTCATTTTTAGAAAATTTAATTTTTCACATTTTTCCATGAAAAGTGCCAAAACCCCCCTCTTTAGGTTCTAGGTGAAAATCTCACTCGACACAAATCAAACAAAAATGTATCCAAGATGTGTATTGTTGTTCATTTTCATCAAATAAACAAAATAAAACCCAGAATGTATCCTGAAAGACAATAAATGATCATAAAAGATGCTTCAGCCCAGGTGTAAATGTTACTAAAAGAGCCCAAATTTGTAAAAATATTACGAAAAACAACAATCTTCTGTTTTAGAGTGAATGTTTGAGGTGTTTAGAAGGCATTTATTTCATTTTTAGAAAATTTAATTTTTCACATTTTTCCATGAAAAGTGCCAATATCCCCCCCTTTGGGTTCTAGGTGAAAATCTCACTTGACACAAATCAAACAAAAATGTTTCCATGGTGTATATTATTGTTCATTTTCATCAAATAAACAAAATAAAACCCAGAATTAATCCTGAAAGACATGAAATGAGCATAAAAGATGCTTCAGCGCAAGTGTTAATGTTACTTAAAGAGCCCAAATTTCTAAAAATATTGCAAAAAACAACAATCTTCTGTTTTAGAGTGAATGTTTGAGGTGTTTAGAAGGCATTTATTTCATTTTTAGAAAATTTAATTTTTCACATTTTTCCATGAAAAGTGCCAATACCCCCCCCTTTGGGTTCTAGGTGAAAATCTCACTCGTTACAAATCAAACAAAAATGTATCCAAGGTGTGTATATTTGTTCATTTTCATCAAATAAACAAAATAAAACCCAGAATGAATCCTGAAAGACAATAAAAGATCATAAAAGATGCTTCAGAGAAAGTGTTAATGTCACTAAAAGTGCCCAAATTTTTAAAAATATTGCGAAAAACAACAATCTTCTGTTTTAGAGTGAATGTTTGAGGTGTTTAGAAGGCATTTATTTCATTTTTAGAAAATTTAATTTTTCACATTTTTCCATGAAAAGTGCCAATACCCCCCCTTTGGGTTCTAGGTGAAAATCTAACTTTACACAAATCAAACAAAAATGTTTCCATGGTGTGTATTGTTGTTCATTTTCATCAAAAAAACAAAATAAAACCCAGAATTAATCCTGAAAGACATGAAATGAGCATAAAAGATGCTTCAGCGCAAGTGTTAATGTTACTAAAAGAGCCCAAATTTCTAAAAATATTGCGAAAAACTACAATCTTCTGTTTTAGAGTGAATGTTTGAGGTGTTTAGAAGGCATTTATTTCATTTTAAGGAAATTTAATTTTTCACATTTTTCCATGAAAAGTGCCAATACCCCCCCCTTTGGGTTCTAGGTGAAAATCTCACTGGACACAAATAACACAAAAATGTATCCAAGGTTTGTATTGTTGTTCATTTTCATCAAATAAACAAAATAAAACCCAAAATGTATCCTGAAAGACAATAAATGATCATAAAAGATGCTTCAGCCCAGGTGTTAATGTTAATAAAAGAGCCCAAATTTTTAAAAATATTGCGAAAAACAACAATCTTCTGTTTTAGAGTGAATGTTTGAGGTGTTTAGAAGGCATTTATTTCATTTTTAGAAAATTTATTTTTCACATTTTTCCATGAAAAGTGCCAATACCCCCCCCTTTGGGTTCTAGGTGAAAATCTCACTTGACGCTATCAAACAAAAATGTTTCCATGGTGTGTATTGTTGTTCATTTTCATCAAATAAACAAAATAAAACCCAGATTTAATCCTGAAAGACAAGAAATGAGCATAAAAGTTGCTTGAGCGCAAGTGTTAATGTTACTAAAAGAGCCCAAATTTCTAAAAAGATTGCGAAAAACAACAATGTTCTTTTTTTTGAGTGAATGTTTGAGGTGTTTAGAAGGCATTTATTTCATTTTTAGAAAATTTAATTTTTCACATTTTTCCATGAAAAGTGCCAATACCCCCCCTTTGGGTTCTAGGTGAAAATCTCACTCGTTACAAATGAAACAAAAATGTATCCAAGGTGTGTATTGTTGTTCATTTTCATCAAATAAACAAAATAAACCCAGAATGAATCCTGAAAGACAATAAAAGATCATAAAAGATGCTTCAGCGCAAGTGTTAATGTTACTAAAAGAACCCAAATTTCTAAAAATATTGCAAAAAACAACAATCTTCTGTTTTAGAGTGAATGTTTGGGGTGTTTAGAAGGCATTTATTTCATTTTTAGAAAATTTAATTTTTCACATTTTTCCATGAAAAGTGCCAATACCCCCCCTTTGGGTTCTAGGTGAAAATCTCACTCGACACAAATCAAACAAAAATGTATCCAAGGTGTGTATTGTTGTTCATTTTCATCAAATAAACAAAATAAAACCCAGAATGAATCTAAAAGACAATAAAAGATCATAAAAGATGCTTCAGCCCAAGTGTAAATGTTACTAAAAGAGCCCAAATTTCTAAAAATATTGCGAAAAACAACAATCTTCTGTTTTGGAGTGAATGTTTGAGGTGTTTAGAAGGCATTTATTTCATTTTTAGAAAATTTAATTTTTTACATTTTTCAAGAAAAGTGCCAATACCCCCCCCCCCTTTGGGTTATAGGTGAAAATCTCATTCGACACAAATCAAACAAAAATGTATCCAAGGTGTGTATTGGTGTTCATTTTCATCAAATATACAAAATAAAACCAAGAATTAATCCTGAAAGACAATAAAAGATCATAAAAGATGCCTCAGCGAAGGTGTAAATGTTACTAAAAGAGCCCAAATTTCTAAAAATATTGCGAAAAACAACAATCTTCTGTTTTAGAGTGAATGTTTGAGGTGTTTAGAAGGCATTTATTTCATTTTTAGAAAATTTAATTTTTCACATTTTTCCATGAAAAGTGTTAATACCCCCCTTTGGGTTCAAGGTGAAAATCTCACTCGACACAAATCAAACAAAAATGTATCCAAGGTGTGTATTGTTGTTCATTTTCATCAAATAAACAAAATAAAACCCAGAATGAATCCTGAAAGACAATAAAAGATCATAAAAGATGCTTCAGCCCAAGTGTTAATGTTACTAAAAGAGCCCAAATTTCTAAAAATATTGCGAAAAACAACAATCTTCTGTTTAAGAGTGAATGTTTGAGGTGTTTAGAAGGCATTTATTTCATTTTTAGAAAATTTAATTTTTCACTTTTTTCCATGAAAAGTGCCAATACCCCCCCCTTTGGGTTCTAGGTGAAAATCTCACTCGTTACAAATGAAACAAAAATGTATCCAAGGTGTGTATTGGTTTTCATTTTCATCAAATAAACAAAATAAACCCAGAATGAATCCTGAAAGACAATAAAAGATCATAAAAGATGCTTCAGCGCAAGTGTTAATGTTACTAAAAGAACCCAATTTTCTAAAAATATTGCAAAAAACAACAATCTTCTGTTTTAGAGTGAATGTTTTAGGTGTTTAGAAGGCATTTATTTCATTTTTAGAAAATTTAATTTTTCACATTTTTCCATGAAAAGTGCCAATACCCCCCCTTTGGGTTCTAGGTGAAAATCTCACTCGACACAAATCAAACAAAAATGTATCCAAGGTGTGTATTGTTGTTCATTTTCATCAAATAAACAAAATAAAACCCAGAATGAATCCTAAAAGACAATAAAAGATCATAAAAGATGCTTCAGCCCAAGTGTTAATGTTACTAAAAGAGCCCAAATTTCTAAAAATATTGCGAAAAACAACAATCTTCTGTTTAAGAGTGAATGTTTGAGGTGTTAAGAAGGCATTTATTTCATTTTTAGAAAATTTAATTTTTCACATTTTTCCATGAAAAGTGCCAATACCCCCCCCCCCTTTGGGTTCGAGGTGAAAATCTCACTCGACACAAATCAAATAAAAATGTATCCAAGGTGTGTATTGTTGTTCATTTTCATCAAATAAACAAAATAAAACCCAGAATGAATCCTGAAAGACAATAAAAGATCATAAAAGATGCTTCAGCGAAGGTGTTAATGTTACTAAAAGAGCCCAAATTTCTAAAAATATTGCGAAAAACAACAATCTTCTGTTTTAGAGTGAATGTTTGAGGTGTTTAGAAGGCATTTATTTCATTTTTAGAAAATTTAATTTTTCAAATTTTTCCATGAAAAGTGTTAATACCCCCCTTTGGGTTCAAGGTGAAAATCTCACTCGACACAAATCAAACAAAAATGTATCCAAGGTGTGTATTGTTGTTCATTTCCGTCAAATACACAAAATAAAACCCAGAATGAATCCTGAAAGACATGAAATGAGCATAAAAGATGCTTCAGCGCAAGTGTTAATTTTACTAAAAGAGCCCAAATTTCTAAAAATATTGCGAAAAACAACAATCTTCTGTTTTAGAGTGAACGTTTGAGGTGTTTAGAAGGCATTTATTTCATTTTTAGAAAATTTAATTTTTCACATTTTTCCATGAAAAGTGCCAATATCCCCCCCTTTGGGTTCTAGGTGAAAATCTCATTTGACACAAATCAAACAAAAATGTTTCCATGGTGTGTATTGTTGTTCATTTTCATCAAATAAACAAAATAAAACCCAGAAATAATCCTGAAAGACATGAAATGAGCATAAAAGATGCTTCAGCCCAGGTGTTAATGTTACTAAAAGAGCCCAAATTTCTAAAAATATTGCGAAAAACAACAATCTTCTGTTTAAGAGTGAATGTTTGAGGTGTTTAAAAGGCATTTATTTCATTTTTAGAAAATTTAATTTTTTACATTTTTCCATGAAAAGTGTTAATACCCCCCTTTGGGTTCAAGGTGAAAATCTAACTTGACACAAATCAAACAAAAATGTTTCCATGATGTGTATTGTTGTTCATTTTCATCAAATAAACAAAAAAAAACAGAGAATTAATCCTGAAAGACAAGAAATGAGCATAAAAGTTGCTTCAGCGGAAGTGTTCATGTTACTAAAAGAGCCCAAATTTCTAAAAATATTGCGAAAAACAACAATCTTCTGTTTTAGAGTGAATGTTTGAGGTGTTTAGAAGGCATCTTTTTCATTTTTAGAAAATTTAATTTTTTACATTTTTCCATGAAAAGTGCCAATACCCCCCCCTTCGGGTTCTTGGTGAAAATCTCACACGACACAAATCAAACAAAAATGTTTCCATGGTGTGTATTGTTGTTCATTTTCATCAAATAAACAAAATAAAACCCAGAATGAATCCTGAAAGACAATAAAAGATCATAAAAGATGCTTCAGCCCAAGTGTTAATGTTACTAAAAGAGCCCAAATTTCTGAAAATATTGCGAAAAACAACAATCTTCTGTTTAAGAGTGAATGTTTGAGGTGTTTAGAAGGCATTTATTTCATTTTTAGAAAATTTAATTTTTCACATTTTTCCATGAAAAGTGCCAATACCCCCCCCTTTGGGTTCTAGGTGAAAATCTCACTCGTTACAAATGAAACAAAAATGTATGTATCCAAGGTGTGTATTGTTGTTCATTTTCATCAAATAAACAAAATAAACCCAGAATGAATCCTGAAAGACAATAAAAGATCATAAAAGATGCTTCAGCGCAAGTGTTAATGTTACTAAAAGAACCCAATATTCTAAAAATATTGCAAAAAACAACAATCTTCTGTTTTAGAGTGAATGTTTGAGGTGTTTAGAAGGCATTTATTTCATTTTTAGAAAATTTAATTTTTCACATTTTTCCATGAAAAGTTCCAATACCCCCCCTTTGGGTTCTAGGTGAAAATCTCACTCGACACAAATCAAACAAAAATGTATCCAAGGTGTGTATTGTTTGTCATTTTCATCAAATAAACAAAATAAAACCCAGAATGAATCCTAAAAGACAATAAAAGATCATAAAAGATGCTTCAGCCCAAGTGTTAATGTTACTAAAAGAGCCCAAATTTCTAAAAATATTGCGAAAAACAACAATCTTCTGTTTTAGAGTGAATGTTTGAGGTGTTTAGAAGGCATTTATTTCATTTTTAGAAAATTTAATATGTCACATTTTTCCATGAAAAGTGCCAATACCCCCCCCCCCCTTTGGGTTCTAGGTGAAAATCTCACTCGACACAAATCAAATAAAAATGTATCCAAGGTGTGTATTGTTGTTCATTTTCATCAAATAAACAAAATAAAACCCAGAATGAATCCTGAAAGACAATAAAAGATCATAAAAGATGCTTCAGCGAAGGTGTTAATGTTACTAAAAGAGCCCAAATTTCTAAAAATATTGCGAAAAACAACAATCTTCTGTTTTAGAGTGAATGTTTGAGGTGTTTAGAAGGCATTTATTTCATTCTTAGAAAATTTAATTTTTCAAATTTTTCCATGAAAAGTGTTAATACCCCCCTTTGGGTTCAAGGTGAAAATCTCACTCGACACAAATCAAACAAAAATGTATCCAAGGTGTGTATTGTTGTTCATTTCCGTCAAATAAACAAAATAAAACCCAGAATGAATCCTGAAAGACATGAAATGAGCATAAAAGATGCTTCAGCGCAAGTGTTAATTTTACTAAAAGAGCCCAAATTTCTAAAAATATTGCGAATAACAACAATCTTCTGTTTTAGAGTGAACGTTTGAGGTGTTTAGAAGGCATTTATTTCATTTTTAGAAAATTTAATTTTTCACATTTTTCCATGAAAAGTGCCAATATCCCCCCTTTGGGTTCTAGGTGAAAATCTCATTTGACACAAATCAAACAAAAATGTTTCCATGGTGTGTATTGTTGTTCATTTTCATCAAATAAACAAAATAAAACCCAGAAATAATCCTGAAAGACATGAAATGAGCATAAAAGATGCTTCAGCCCAGGTGTTAATGTTACTAAAAGAGCCCAAATTTCTAAAAATATTGCGAAAAACAACAATCTTCTGTTTAAGAGTGAATGTTTGAGGTGTTTAGAAGAAATTTATTTCATTTTTAGAAAATTTAATTTTTTACATTTTTCCATGAAAAGTGTTAATACCCCCCTTTGGGTTCAAGGTGAAAATCTAACTTGACACAAATCAAACAAAAATGTTTCCATGGTGTGTATTGTTGTTCATTTTCATCAAATAAACAAAAAAAAACAGAGAATTAATCCTGAAAGACAAGAAATGAGCATAAAAGTTGCTTCAGCGGAAGTGTTAATGTTACTTAAAGAGCCCAAATTTCTAAAAATATTGCGAAAAACAAAAATCTTCTGTTTTAGAGTGAATGTTTGAGGTGTTTAGAAGGCATCTTTTTCATTTTTAGAAAATTTAATTTTTTACATTTTTCCATGAAAAGTGCCAATACCCCCCCCCTTCGGGTTCTTGGTGAAAATCTCACACGACACAAATCAAACAAAAATGTTTCCATGGTGTGTATTGTTGTTCATTTTCATCAAATAAACAAAATAAAACCCAGAATTAATCCTGAAAGACAAGAAATGAGCATAAAAGATGCTTCAGCGCAAGTGTTAATGTTACTAAAAGAGCCCAAATTTCTAAGAATTTTGCGAAAAACAACAATCTTCTGTTTTAGAGTGAATGTTTGAGGTGTTTAGAAGGCATTTATTTCATTTTTAGAAAATTTAATTTTTCCTATTTTTCCATGAAAAGTGCCAATACCCCCCCCTTTGGGTTCTAGGTGAAAATCTCACTTGACACAAATCAAACAAAAATGTTTCCATGGTGTGTATTATTGTTCATTTTCATCAAATAAACAAAATAAAACGCAGAATTAATCCTGAAAGACATGAAATGAGCATAAAAGATGCTTCAGCGCAAGTAATAATGTTACTTAAAGAGCCCATATTTCTAAAAATATTGCGAAAAACAACAATCTTCTGTTTTAGAGTGAATGTTTGAGGTGTTTAGAAGGCATTTATTTCATTTTTAGAAAATTTAATTTTTCACATTTTTCCATGAAAAATGCCAATACCCCCCCCTTTGGGTTCTAGGTGAAAATCTCACTCGACACAAATCAAACAAAAATGTATCCAAGTTGTGTATTGTTGTTCATTTTCATCAAATAAACAAAATAGAATTCAGAATGAATCCTGAATAACAATAAAAGATCATAAAAGATGCTTCAGCCCAAGAGTTAATGTTACTAAAAGAGCCCAAATTTCTAAAAATATTGCGAAAAACAACAATCTTCTGTTTAAGAGTGAATGTTTGAGGTGTTTAGAAGGCATTTATTTCATTTTTAGAAAATTTAATTTTTTACAGTTTTCCATGAAAAGTGCCAATACCCCCCCCTTTGGGTTCTAGGTGAAAATCTCACTTGACACATATCAAACAAAAATGTTTCCATGGTTTGTAATGTTGTTCATTTTCATCAAATAAACAAAATAAAACCCAGAATTAATCCTGAAAGACATGAAATGAGCATAAAAGATGCTTCAGCGCAAGTGTTATTTTTACTAAAAGAGCCCAAATTTCTAAAAATATTGCGAAAAACAACAATCTTCTGTTTTAGAGTGAATGTTTGAGGTGTTTAGAAGGCATTTATTTTATTTTTAGAAAATTTAATTTTTCACATTTTTCCATGAAAAGTGCCAATACCCCCCCCTTTGGGTTCAAGGTGAAAATCTTACTTGACACAAATCAAACAAAAATGTTTCCATGGTGTGTATTGTTGTTCATTTTCATCAAATAAACAAAATAAAACCCAGAATTAATCCTGAAAGACATGAAATGAGCATAAAAGATGCTTCAGCGCAAGTGTTAATTTTACTAAAAGAGCCCAAATTTCTAAAAATTTTGCGAAAAACAACAATCTTCTGTTTTAGAGTGAATGTTTGAGGTGTTTAGAAGGCATTTATTTCATTTTTAGAAAATTTAATTTTTCACATTTTTCCATGAAAAGTGCCAATACCCCCCCCTTTGGGTTCTAGGTGAAAATCTCACTCGTTACAAATGAAACAAAAATGTATCCAAGGTGTGTTTTGTTGTTCATTTTCATCAAATAAACAAAATAAACCCAGAAAGAATCCTGAAAGACAATAAAAGATCATAAAAGATGCTTCAGCGCAAGTGTTAATGTTACTAAAAGAACCCAAATTTCTAAAAATATTGCAAAAAACAACAATCTTCTGTTTTAGAGTGAATGTTTGAGGTGTTTAGAAGGCATTTATTTCATTTTTAGAAAATTTAATTTTTCACATTTTTCCATGAAAAGTGCCAATACCCCCCCTTTGGGTTCTAGGTGAAAATCTCACTCGACACAAATCAAACAAAAATGTATCCAAGGTGTGTATTGTTGTTCATTTTCATCAAATAAACAAAATAAAACCCAGAATGAATCCTAAAAGACAATAAAAGATCATAAAAGATGCTTCAGCCCAAGTGTTAATGTTACTAAAAGAGCCCAAATTTCTAAAAATATTGCGAAAAACAACAATCTTCTGTTTTAGAGTGAATGTTTGAGGTGTTTAGAAGGAATTTATTTCATTTTTAGAAAATTTAATTTTTCACATTTTTCCATGAAAAGTGCCAATACCCCCCCCCCTTTGGGTTCTAGGTGAAAATCTCACTCGACACAAATCAAATAAAAATGTATCCAAGGTGTGTATTGTTGTTCATTTTCATCAAATAAACAAAATAAAACCCAGAATGAATCCTGAAAGACAATAAAAGATCATAAAAGATGCCGCAGCGAAGGTGTTAATGTTACTAAAAGAGCCCAAATTTCTAAAAATATTGCGAAAAACAACAATCTTCTGTTTTAGAGTGAATGTTTGAGGTGTTTAGAAGGCATTTATTTCATTTTTAGAAAATTTAATTTTTCAAATTTTTCCATGAACCCTTTGGGTTCAAGGTGAAAATCTCACTCGACACAAATCAAACAAAAATGTATCCAAGGTGTGTATTGTTGTTCATTTCCGTCAAATAAACAAAATAAAACCCAGAATGAATCCTGAAAGACATGAAATGAGCATAAAAGATGCTTCAGCGCAAGTGTTAATTTTACTAAAAGAGCCCAAATTTCTAAAAATATTGCGAAAAACAACAATCTTCTGTTTTAGAGTGAACGTTTGAGGTGTTTAGAAGGCATTTATTTCATTTTTAGACAATTTAATTTTTCACATTTTTCCATGAAAAGTGCAAATACCCCCCCTTTAGGTTCTAGGTGAAAATCTCACTCGACACAAATCAAACAAAAATGTTTCCATGGTGTGTATTGTTGTTCATTTTCATCAAAAAAACAAAATAAAACCCAGAATTAATCCTGAAAGACAATAAAAAATCATAAAAGATGCTTTAGCCCAAGTGTTTATGTTACTAAAAGAGCCCAAATTTCTAAAAATATTGCGAAAAACAAAAATCTTCTGTTTTAGAGTGAATGTTTGAGGTGTTTAGAAGGCATCTTTTTCATTTTTAGAAAATTTAATTTTTTACATTTTTCCATGAAAAGTGCCAATACCCCCCCCTTCGGGTTCTTGGTGAAAATCTCACACGACACAAATCAAACAAAAATGTTTCCATGGTGTGTATTGTTGTTCATTTTCATCAAATAAACAAAATAAAACCCAGAATTAATCCTGAAAGACAAGAAATGAGCATAAAAGATGCTTCAGCGCAAGTGTTAATGTTACTAAAAGAGCCCAAATTTCTAAGAATTTTGCGAAAAACAACAATCTTCTGTTTTAGAGTGAATGTTTGAGGTGTTTAGAAGGCATTTATTTCATTTTTAGAAAATTTAATTTTTCCTATTTTTCCATGAAAAGTGCCAATACCCCCCCCTTTGGGTTCTAGGTGAAAATCTCACTTGACACAAATTAAACAAAAATGTTTCCATGGTGTGTATTATTGTTCATTTTCATCAAATAAACAAAATAAAACCCAGAATTAATCCTGAAAGACATGAAATGAGCATAAAAGATGCTTCAGCGCAAGTGTTAATGTTACTTAAAGAGCCCATTTTTCTAAAAATATTGCGAAAAACAACAATCTTCTGTTTAAGAGTGAATGTTTGAGGTGTTTAGAAGGCATTTATTTCATTTTTAGAAAATTTAATTTTTCACATTTTTCCATGAAAAGTGCCAATACCCCCCCCTTTGGGTTCTAGGTGAAAATCTCACTCGACACAAATCAAACAAAAATGTATCCAAGGTGTGTATTGTTGTTCATTTTCATCAAATAAACAAAATAGAATTCAGAATGAATCCTGAATAACAATAAAAGATCATAAAAGATGCTTCAGCCCAAGTGTTAATGTTACTAAAAGAGCCCAAATTTCTAAAAATATTGCGAAAAACAACAATCTTCTGTTTTAGAGTGAATGTTTGAGGTTTTTAGAAGGCATTTATTTCATTTTTAGAAAATTTAATTTTTCACATTTTTCCATGAAAAGTGCCAATACCCCCCCCTTTGGGTTCTAGGTGAAAATCTCACTCGACACAAATCAAACAAAAATGTATCCAAGGTGTGTATTGTTGTTCATTTTCATCAAATAAACAAAATAAAACCCAGAATTAATCCTGAAAGACAAGAAATGACCATAAAAGTTGCTTCAGCGCAAGTGTAAATGTTACTAAAAGAGCCCAAATTTCTAAAAATATTGGGAAAAACAACAATCTTCTTTTTTAGAGTAAATGTTTGAGGTATTTAGAAGGCATTTATTTCATTTTTAGAAAATTTAATTTTTCACATTTTTCCATGAAAAGTGCCAATACCCCTCCCTTTGGGTTCTAGGTGAAAATCTCCCTTGACACAAATCAAACAAAAATGTTTCCATGGTGTGTATTGTTGTTCATTTTCATCAAATAAACAAAATAAAACCCAGAATTAATCCTGAAAGACATGAAATGAGCATAAAAGATGCTTCAGCCCAGGTGTTAATGTTACTAAAAGAGCCCAAATTTCTAAAAATATTGCGAAAAACAACAATCTTCTGTTAAAGAGTGAATGTTTGAGGTGTTTAGAAGGCATTTATTTCATTTTTAGAAAATTTAATTTTTTACAGTTTTCCATGAAAAGTGCCAATACCCCCCCCTTTGGGTTCTAGGTGAAAATCTCACTTGACACATATCAAACAAAAATGTTTCCATGGTTTGTAATGTTGTTCATTTTCATCAAATAAACAAAATAAAACCCAGAATTAATCCTGAAAGACATGAAATGAGCATAAAAGATGCTTCAGCGCAAGTGTTATTTTTACTAAAAGAGCCCAAATTTCTAAAAATATTGCGAAAAACAACAATATTCTGTTTTAGAGTGAATGTTTGAGGTGTTTAGAAGGCATTTATTTTATTTTAGAAAATTTAATTTTTCACATTTTTCCATGAAAAGTGCCAATACCCCCCCCTTTGGGTTCAAGGTGAAAATCTTACTTGACACAAATCAAACAAAAATGTTTCCATGGTGTGTATTGTTGTTCATTTTCATCAAATAAACAAAATAAAACCCAGAATTAATCCTGAAAGACATGAAATGAGCATTAAAGATGCTTCAGCGCAAGTGTTAATTTTACTAAAAGAGCCCAAATTTCTAAAAGTATTGCGAAAAACAACAATCTTCTATTTTAGAGTGAATGTTTGAGGTGTTTAGAAGGCATTTATTTCATTTTTAGAAAATTTAATTTTTCACATTTTTCCATGAAAAGTGCCAATACCCCCCCCTTTGGGTTCAAGGTGAAAATCTAACTTGACACAAATCAAACAAAAATGTTTCCATGGTGTGTATTGTTGTTCATTTTCATCAAATAAACAAAATTAAACACAGAATTAATCCTGAAAGACAAGAAATGAGCATAAAAGTTGCTTCAGCGCAAGTGTTAATGTTACTAAAAGAGCCCAAATTTCTAAAAATATTGCGTAAAACAACAATCTTCTGTTTTAGAGTGAATGTTTGAGGTGTTTAGAAGGCATTTATTTCATTTTTAGAAAATTTAATTTTTTACATTTTTCCATGAAAAGTGCCAATACCCCCCCTTTGGGTTCTAGGTGAAAATCTCACTCGACACAAATCAAACAAAAATGTATCCAAGGTGTGTATTGTTGTTCATTTTCATCAAATAAACAAAATAAAACCCAGAATTAATCCTGAAAGACATGAAATGAGCATAAAAGATGCTTCAGCCCAGGTGTTTATGTTACTAAAAGAGCCCAAATTTCTAAAAATATTGCGAAAAACAACAATCTTCTGTTTTAGAGTGAACGTTTGAGGTGTTTAGAAGGCATTTATTTCATTTTTAGAAAATTTAATTTTTCACATTTTTCCATGAAAAGTGCCAATATCCCCCCCTTTGGGTTCTAGGTGAAAATCTCACTTGACACAAATCAAACAAAAATGTTTCCATGGTGTGTATTGTTGTTCATTTTCATCAGATAAACAAAATTAAACCCAGAATTAATCCTGAAAGACATGAAATGAGCATAAAAGATGCTTCAGCCCAGGTGTTAATGTTACTAAAAGAGCCCAAATTTCTAAAAATATTGCGAAAAACAACAATCTTCTGTTTAAGAGTGAATGTTTGAGGTGTTTAGAAGGCATTTATTTCATTTTTAGAAAATTTAATATTTAACATTTTTCCATGAAAAGTGCCAATACCCCCCCTTTGGGTTCTAGGTGAAAATCTCACTCGACACAAATCAAACAAAAATGTTTCCATGGTGTGTATTGTTGTTCATTTTCATCAAATAAACAAAATAAAACCCAGAATTAATCTTGAAGGACAAGAAATGAGCATAAAAGTTGTTTCAGGGAAAGTGTTAATGTTACTAAAAGAGCCCAAATTTCTAAAAATATTGCGAAAAACAACAATCTTCTGTTTAAGAGTGAATGTTTGAGGTGTTTAGAAGGCATTTATTTCATTTTAAAAAATTTAATATTTAACATTTTTCCATGAAAAGTGCCAATACCCCCCCTTTGGGTTCTAGGTGAAAATCTCACTCGACACAAATCAAACAAAAATGTATCCAAGGTGTGTATTGTTGTTCATTTCCGTCAAATAAACAAAATAAAACCCAGAATGAATCCTGAAAGACATGAAATGAGCATAAAAGATGCTTCAGCGCAAGTGTTAATTTTACTAAAAGAGCCCAAATTCCTAAAAATATTGCGAAAAACAACAATCTTCTGTTTTAGAGTGAACGTTTGAGGTGTTTAGAAGGCATTTATTTCATTTTTAGAAAATTAAATTTTTCACATTTTTCCATGAAAAGTGCCAATACCCCCCCCTTTGGGTTCTAGGTGAAAATCTCACTCGACACAAATCAAACAAAAATGTTTCCATGGTGTGTATTGTTGTTTATTTTCATCAAATAAACAAAATAAAACCCAGAATTAATCCTGAAAGACAAGAAATTAGTATAAATAATGCTTCAGCGCAAGTGTTAATGTTACAAAAAGAGCCCAAATTTCTAAAAATATTGCGAAAAACAACAATCTCTGTTTTAGAGTGAATGTTGGAGGTGTTTAGAAGGCATTTATTTCATTTTTAGAAAATTTAATTTTTTACATTTTTCCATGAAAAGTGCCAATACCCCCCCCTTTGGGTTCTAGGTGAAAATCTCACTCAACACAAATCAAACAAAAATGTTTCCATGGTGTGTATTGTTGTTCATTTTCATCAAATAAACAAAATAAAACAGAGAATTAATCCTGAAAGACAAGAAATGAGCATAAAAGTTGCTTCAGCGGAAGTGTTAATGTTACTAAAAGAGCCCAAATTTCTAAAAATATTGCGAAAAACAACAATCTTCTGTTTAAGAGTGAATGTTTGAGGTATTTAGAAGGCATTTATTTCATTTTTAGAAAATTAAATTTTTCACATTTTTCCATGAAAAGTGTTAATACCCCCCTTTGGGTTCAAGGTGAAAATCTAACTTGACACAAATCAAACAAAAATGTTTCCATGGTGTGTATTGTTGTTCATTTTCATCAAATAAACAAAATAAAACAGAGAATTAATCCTGAAAGACAAGAAATGAGCATAAAAGTTGCTTCAGCGGAAGTGTTAATGTTACTAAAAGAGCCCAAATTTCTAAAAATATTTAGAAAAACAACAATCTTCTGCTTTAGATGAATGTTTGAGGTGTTTAGAAGGCATCTTTTTCATTTTTAGAAAATTTAATTTTTTACATTTTTCCATGAAAAGGGCCAATCCCCCCCCCTTTGGGTTCTTGGTGAAAATCTCACACGACACAAATCAAACAAAAATGTTTCCATGGCGTGTATTATTGTTCATTTTCATCAAATAAACAAAATAAAACCCAGAATTAATCCTGAAAGACATGAAATGAGCATAAAAGATGCTTCAGCGCAAGTGTTAATGTTACTAAAAGAGCCCATATTTCTAAAAATATTGCGAAAAACAACAATCTTCTGTTTTAGAGTGAATGTTTGAGGTGTTTAGAAGGCATTTATTTCATTTTTAGAAAATTTAATTTTTTACAGTTTTCCATGAAAAGTGCCAATACCCCCCCCTTTGGGTTCTAGGTGAAAATCTCACTCGACACAAATCAAACAAAAATGTATCCAAGGTGTGTATTGTT